>NW_006410546.1:0-526 GCF_000296735.1 Chrysochloris asiatica | reverse complement strand
ACACGGGAAGATATATGCACACCAATGTTCATAGCTGCACTATTTACAATAGCAAAAAGATGGAGACAGCCAAAGTACCCATCAACTGAAGAATAGATAAACAAGCTGTGGTATACACACAATGAAGTACTATGCTACCTTGAAAAATAACAAGGAAGCTACATGCCACTTCCTAACATGGATGAACCTTAAGGACATTATTTTGAGTGAAATTAGTCTATCACAAAAGGAAAATTACTGAATAGCACCACTACCATAAAAGACTAAGAAAAAGAACCCATACTAATTCACTAAAGTGGATTCCTAGCAGCTTGCTAGGATGTAGGGGTAGGAATAAGGGTGGGAGGGGAAGGCAGAACACAGCACAGGGTGTTTTGGTATCAGGATAATTTGGGTATTGGGGAGGAGGGCAATATACAGTAGGAAGAGGGGAATGGAAGAACAATTAGGCAGGTATGAATGAGCTAAATGGGACAGAGGTAAAAACGGATATAGGCATAGCCTTGGAACAACAGGGCTCTGGGAT
>NW_006410545.1:13142-14954 GCF_000296735.1 Chrysochloris asiatica | reverse complement strand
CGTAAAGATTTACACCCTCGGAAACCCTGTACAGGGTCGCTATGGGTCGGACCCGACTCGATGGCACTTAACAACAACAACAACAACAACATGTAGCTAGAACTTTGTATAAGGAAATGTTGCACTACCGTGCCATTTAGGTAGTTCTTTGTATATGAAAACAGTGAACTTGTCTGCCATGTAGCTAGCTCTCTGGACATGGATAGTTTGGATTGATTGGCCAAGTAGATAGCTCTCTGTATATGAACATATTGGACTAATCTGCCATGTAGCAAGTACCCTGTATAAGGACACGTTGGACACATCTGCCATGTAGCTAGCTCTCTGTATATGGATATTTTGGACTCGTCTGCCATTTATCTAGGTCTCTACATGGATATGTTGCATTGATCTGCCAAGTAGGTAGCTCTCTGTATATGAACATATTGGACTTATCTTCCATGTAGCTAGCTCTCAATAAATTGACATGTTGGACTGATCTGCCATGTAGCAACTACCCTGTATATGTACATGTTGGACTACTCTGACATGTACCTAGCTCTCATTATATGAACATTGAGGAGTCATCTGCTATGTAGCTTAAACTCTGTATATGGAAATGATGTACAACTCTGGCATGTAACTAGCTCTCTGTATATGGACATTTTTGACTAATCTGCAATGAAGCTAGTACCCTGTATATGGACACGTTGGACTCCTCTGTCATGTAACTAGCTCTCAGTCTATGGACACGTTGGACACATCTCTCATATAGTTAGAACTATGTATTGGACATTTTGGACTCATCTGATATGTAGCTAGATCTCTGGGCATGGATATGTTGGACTGATCTGCCAAGTAGGTAGCTCTCTGTATATGAACATATTGGATTTGTCTGCCATGTAGTTAGCTTTCAGTATATGGACATGTTGGACTCATTAGTCATGTAGCTAGTACCCTTTATATGGACATGTTGGACTACTGTCCCATGTAGTTAGCTCACAGTATATGGACATGTTGGACTCATCTGCCACGTAGCTAGAACTCTGTATATGGAAATGTTGCATTACTCTGCTATGTAGCTATTTCTTTATATATGAACATATTGGACTTCTCTCCCATGTAGCTATCTCTCAGTATATGCACATGTTGGACTAATCTGCCATGTAGCTAGTACCCTGTATATGGGCATGTTCAACTACTCTGCCAGGGAGCTAGCTCTCAGTACATGGACACGTTGGAATGATCTGTCATGTAGTTAGCTCTCAGTACATGGATATGTTGGACTGATCTTCCATGTAGGTAGTTCTATGTATATGAACATATTGGAATCATCTGCCATGTAGATTACTGTCAATATATGGACATGTTGGATACATCTGCCATGTAGATAGCTGTCAGTACATGGATATGTTGTAGTGATCTTCCAAGTAGGTAGCTCTTTGTATATGAACATATTGGACTTGTCTGCCATGTAGTTAGCTCTCTGTATATAGACAAGTTGAATTCATCTGCCTTGTAGCTAGAACACTGTAGATGGAAATGTTGCGCTACCCTCTCATGTAGCTAGCTCTCTGTATATAATCTAGTTGGACTCATAACTTGTAGCTAGAACTCTGTATATGGAAATGGTACACAACCCTACCATGTGGGTAGCTCTCTGAATATAGACAAGTTGGACTCATCTGCCTTATAGCTAGTACTCTGTATATGGAAATGTTGCACTACCCTGCCATGTAGCTAGATCTGCCTTATAGCTAGTACTATGTATATGTAATATTGCCCTACCCATGCTATGTAGCCAGCTCTCTGTATATAGACAAGTTGGACACA
>NW_006410545.1:9909-11342 GCF_000296735.1 Chrysochloris asiatica | reverse complement strand
CATCTGCCATGTAGCTAGAACTCTGTATATGGACATTTTGGACTCGTTTGACATGTAGCTAGCTCTCTGTGCCAGGATATGTTGGACAGATCTACCAAGTAGGTAGCTGTCTGTATATGAACATAATGGATTTGTCTGAAATGTAGCTAGCTCTCAGTATATAGATATGTTGGACTCATCTTCCACGTAGCTAGTACCCTGAATATAGACATGTTGGACTACTCTGCCTATAGCTAGCTTTCTGTATATGGACACATTGGAAAAAAATGCCATGTAGCTAGAACTCTGTATATGGAAATGTTGCACTAACCTGTATATGAACATATTGGATTTATCTGCCATGTAGTTAGCTCTCAGTATAGGGACATGTTGGACTCATCTGTCATGGAGATAATACCCTGTATATGGACATGTTATCCTACTCTGCCATGTAGCTAGCTCTCTGTATATAGACAAGTTGGACTCATCTGTCATGTAGCTTAAACTCTGTATATGGAAATGATGCACTGCTTTGCCATGTAGCTAGCTCTCTGTATATAGACATGTTGGACTCTTTTGTCTTGTAGCTAGTACCTTGTATATGGACATGATGCACTGCTGTCCCATGTAGGTAGCTCTCAGTATATAGACAATTTGAAATTATCTGCCTTGTAGCTAGTACTCTGTATTTGGAAATGTTGCACTATCAGGCCATGTAGCTAGCTCTCTATATGTAGTCAAGTTGGACTTATTTTCCTTGTAGCTAGAACTCTTTATATAGAAATGTTGCACTGCACTGCCATGTAGGTAGCTCTCTGTATACAGACAAGTTGGACTCATCTTCCGTGTAGCTAGAACTCTGTATATGGAAATGTTGTTCTACGCTGCCATGTAGCAAGCCCTCTGTATACAGAGAGGTTGGAGTCATCTGCCTTGTAGCTCGAACTCTATATATGGAAATGTTGTACTTCCCTGCCACATAGCTAGCTCTCTGTGTATGGACATTTGGGTCTCGTCTGACATGTAGCCAGCTCTCAGTATATGGACATGTTTGACTCATCTGCCATGGAGAAACGTGTATATGGACATTTTGGACTACTCTGCCATGTAGCTAGTACCCTGTATATGTACAGGTTGTACTACTGTGCCCTATATCTAGCTCTTTGTACATTGACACATTGGACACATCTGCCATGCAGCTAGAATTCTGTATATGGAAACGTTGCAGTACGCTGCCATGTAGCTAGCTCTCTGTATATGAACATATTGGATGTGTCTGCCATGTAGCTAGCTCCTAGAATATGGACATGTTATACTCATCTGCCATGGAGGGCATACTCTGTATATGGACATATTGCACTACTCTGCCATGTAGCTAGCTCTCTGTCTATAGACAAGTTGGTCTCATATGCCTTGTAGCTAGTACCCAGTATATGGAAATGTTTTACTAGTCT
>NW_006410545.1:4613-8574 GCF_000296735.1 Chrysochloris asiatica | reverse complement strand
TTGGACTGATATGTCAAGTAGTTAGCTCTCTGTATAAGAACATATTGGACTTGTCTGCAATGTAGCTAGCTCTCAGTATATGGACACGTTGGAAACATCTGCCATGTAGCTATAACTCTGTATATGGAAATGTTGCACTACCCTGCATGTAGCTAGCTCTCTGTATATCGACATTTTGGACTCGTCTGCCATTTAGATAGCTCTCTGTATATGGATATGCTGGACTGATCTGTCAAGTAGATAGCTCTCTGTAAATGTACTTATTGAAATTGTATGCCATGTAGCTAGCTCTCAGTGTTTGGACACGTTGGACACATCTGCCATGTAGCTGGAACTCTATATATGGACATATTGGACTACTCTGCAATGTAGCAAGCACACAATATATGCACACTTTGGACTCACCTACCATGTAGCTAGAACTCTAAATATGGGAATGTTTCACTATCCTGACATGTAGCTAGCACTCTGTATATGGACATTTTGTACTTGTCTGGCATATAGCTAGCTCTCTGTAAATGGATATGTTGGACTGATCTGCCAAGTATTTAGCTCTCTGTATATGAAAAAAATGGATTTCTCTGCCATGTAGCTAGCTCTTAGTATATGGACACATTGGATACATCTGCCAAGTAGCTAGAACTCTGTATATGGAATTGTTGCACTACTCTGTCATGTAGCTAGCTCTGTGTATATAGACAAGTTGGACTCATCTACCTTTTAGCTAGAACTCTGTATATGGAAATGTTATACTTCCCTGCCATGTATCTAGCTCTTTTATATGGATTTTGGGACTCGTCTGCCTTGTAGCTAGCTCTCTGTACATGGATATGTTGGACTGATCTGCCAAGTAGGTAACTCTCTGTATATGAACATATTGAACTTGTCTGCCATGTAGCTAAATCTCAGTATATTGACACGTTTAACACATCTGCCAAGTACCTAGAACTCAGTATATGGAAATGTTACACTACTCTGCTATGTAGCTACCTCTCTGTACATAGACAAGTTGAACTCATCTGCCTTGCAGCTAGAACTCTGTATATGGACATGTTGGACTATTCTACGATGTAGCTAACGCTCAGTATATGAACACTTGGTACTCCTCTGCCATGTAGCTTAAACAATGTATATGGAAATGATGCACTATTCTGCCATATAGCTATCTCATGGTGCATGCACATTTTGGACTAGTCTGACATGTACCTAGCTCTCAGTATTTGGACACGTTGGACACATCTGCCATGTAGTAGAACTCTGTATATGGAAATGTTGAAATAACCTTCCTTGTAGTTAGCTCTCTGTATATAGACAAGTTGGACTCTTCTGCCTTGTAGCTAGAATTCTGTGTATGGAAATATTACGCTACCCTTCAATGTAGCCAGCTCTCTGTATATGGACTTTTTGGACTAGTCTGTCATGTAGCTAGCTTTCTGTACATTGATATGTTGGACTGATATGCCAAGGAGGTAGCTCTCTCTATATGAACATATGTTACGTGTCTGCCATGTAGCTAGCTTTCAGTATATGGATATGTTGGACTCATTAGCCAAGTAGCTAGAACTCTTTATATGTACCGGTTGGATTATTCTGCCATGTAGCTAGCTCTCCATACATGAACATATTGGATTAATCGGCCATGTAGTTTGAACTCTGTATATGGAAATGATGCACTACTCTGCCATGTAGCTAGCTCTCTGTATATGAACATATTGGACTTGTATGCCATGTACCTAGCTCTCAGTATATGGATATGTTGAACTCATCTGTCATGTAGCTAGTACACTGTATATTGGCTTGTTGAACTACTCTGCCACGTAGCAAGCTCTCAGTATATGGACACGTTGGACACATCTGCCATGTAGATAGAACTCTGTATATGGAAATGTTGCACTACACTGCCATGTAGCCAGCTTTCTGTATATAAACAAGTTGTACTCATCTGCCTTGTTGATAGAACTCTGTACATGAATATGTTGGACTGATCTGCCAAGTAGGTAGCTTTCTGTATATGAATGTATTGGATTTGTATGCCATGTAGTAAGCTCTCAGTATATGGATACATTGGAAAAACCTGCCATGTAGCAAGAACCGTGAATATGGATATTTTGCACTACACTGACGTGTAGCTAGCTCTTTGTATATGGACATTTTGGACTAGTCTGCCATGTAGCTAGCTTCCAGTACATAGATATATGGGACAGATTTGTCAATTAGGTAGCTCTCTCTATATGGACATATTGGACTTGTCTGTCATTCAGCTAAATTTCAGTATATGAACATGTTGAACCCATCTGCCGTGTAGCTAGAACTCTGTATATGGAAATGTTTTTCTATGCAGCCACGTAGCTAGCACTCTGTATATAGAGAAGTTGGACTCATCTGCCTTGTAGCTCGAACTCTGTATATGGAAATGTTGCACTTCCCTGCCACGTAGCTAGCTCTCTGTGTATGGACATTTGGGTCTCGTATGCCTTGTAGCCAGCTCTCAGTATATGGACATGTTTGACTCATCTGCCATGTAGCTAGAAACCTGTATATGGACATGTTGGACTACTCTGCCATGTAGCTAGAATTATACATATACATCTGCCTGTATATGTACAGGTTGTACTACTGTGCCATATATCTAGCCTCTGTTTATTGACACGTTGGGCACATCTGCCATGCAGCTAGAATTCTGTATATGGAAATGTTGCACTATGCTGCCATGTAGCTAGCTCTCTGTATATGAACATATTGGTTTTGTCTGCCATGTAGCTAGCTCCTAGTATATGGGCATGTTATACTCATCTGCCATGCAGCGCGTACCCTGTATATGGACATATTGCAATACTCTGCCATGTAGCTAGCTCTCTGTCTATAGACAAGTTGGACTCATGTGCCTTGTAGATAGTACCCAGTATATGGATATGTTTTATTAGTCTGACATGTAGCTAGCTCTCAGTATATGGATACTTAGGACTCATATTCCATGTAGCTTGAACTCTGTATATGGAAATAATACACTACTCTGCCATTTCCCAGCTTTCTGTATATGAACATTTTGGACTCATCTGACATGTAGCCAGCTCTCAGTATATGAACAAGTTGGACTCCTCTGCCTTGTAGCTAGAATTCTGTATATGGAAATGTTGCACTACATTGCCATGTAGGTAGCTCTCTGTTTATGAACATGTTGGACACATCTACCATGTAGCTAGAATTCTGTATATGTTAACGTTGCAGTATACTGCCATGTAGCTAGCTCTCTGTATATGAATATATTGGATTTGTCTGCCATGTACCTAGCTCTCAGTATATGGACACATTGGACATATCTGCAATGTAGTTAAAACCCTGTATATGGACATGTTGCGCTACTCTGCCAAGTAGCTAGCTCTCTGTATATAGAAAAAGTGGACTCATTTGACTTCTAGAAGTAACTCTGAATATGGAAATGTTGCACTACCCTACCATGTAGCTATCTCTCTGTAAATGGACATTTTGGACTCGTCTGACACGTAGCAAGCTCTCTGTGCAATGAAATTTGACTGGTATGCCATGTAGGTAAACCTCAGTATATGGACACATTGCAATTGTCTGCCCTATATTTGGAACTCTGTATATGGAAATGATACACTACCCTGCTATATAGCTAACTCTCTGTATATGGACATTTTGAACTCGTCTGACATGTAGCTAGCTCTCTGTGTATGGATATGTTGGACAGATCTTCCAAGTAGGTAGCTCTCTGTATATGAACATGTTGGAATTGTCTGAAATGTAGATACATCTCAGTATATGGACATGTTGGACTCATCTGCCATGTAGCTAGTACCCTGAATATGGACATGCTGGACTACTCTGCCTGTAGCTAGCTCTCAGTATATGGACACATTGGGAAAAATTGCCATGTAGCTAGAGCTCTGTATATGGAAAAGTTGCACTAACCAGCCATGTAGCTAGCTCTCTGTATATG
>NW_006410545.1:3237-4000 GCF_000296735.1 Chrysochloris asiatica | reverse complement strand
TGCACTACTGTCCCATGTAGGTAGCTCTCAGTATATAGACAATTTGGATTCATCTGCCTTGTAGCTATAACTCTGATTTTGGAAATGTTGCACTACTGGGCCATGTAGCTAGTTCTCTGTATAGAGACAAGTTGGACTCATCTGCTGTGTAGCTAGAACTCTGTATATGGAAATGTTTCACCACCCTGCCATGCAGCTAGCTCTTTTTATGTTGACAAGTTAGACTCACTGCCTTGTAGCTAGTACTCTGTATGTGGAAATGTTGCACTACCCTTTCATGTAGCTAGCCCTCAGTATACAGAGAAGTTGGACTCATCTGCCTTGTAGTTAGAACTCTGTATATGGAAATGTTGCACTTCCCTGCCATGTAGCTAGCTCTCTGTATATGGACACTTTGGACTTCTTTGCCTTTTAACAAGAACTCTGTATATGGAATTGTTGCACTACCCTGCCATGTAGACAGCTTTCTACATACGGACATTTGAGACTCGTCTGCCATGTAGTTAACTCTCTGTACATGGATATGTAGGACTGATCAGCCAAGTATTTAGCTCTCTGTATATGAACATATTGGACTTGTCTGCCAAGTACCTAGCTCTAAGTATATGGACATGTTGGACTTATCTGCCATGTAGCTAGTACCCTGTATATGGACATGATTACTACTATGCCACGTAGGTAGCTCTCAGTATATGGACACATTGGACACATCTGCAATGTAGCTAGAACTCTGTATATGGAAATGTTGCACTAACCTGCCATG
>NW_006410545.1:1201-3112 GCF_000296735.1 Chrysochloris asiatica | reverse complement strand
GCCTTGTCGCTAGAACTCTGTATATTGAAATGTTGTACTACCCTGCCATGTATCTAGCTCTCTCTAAATGAACATATTGGATTTGTCTGCCATGTAGCTAGCTCTCAGTATATGGACATGTTAGACTATCTTATCATGTAACTAGTACCTTGTACACAGACATGTTGCACTACTCTGCAATGTAGCTAGCTCTTTGTATATAGACAAGTTGGACTCATCTGCCTTGTAACTAGAACTCAGTATATAGGATTGTTGCACTACTCTGACATGTAGCTATCTCTCTGTATATGGACATTTGGGACCTGTCTGCCAAATAGCTACGTCTCTGTACACGGATATGTTGGACTGATCTGCCAAGTAGATAGCTCTCTGTGTATGAACATATTGGACTTGTCTGCCATGTAGCTAGCTCTCAGTATATGGACATGTTGGACTCATCTGCCATGTAACTAGTACACTGTATATGGACATGTTGCACTCCTTGGCCATGTAGCTAGCTCTCAGTATATAGACAAGTTGGACTCATCTGCCTTGTAGCTTGAAATCTGACTATTGCAATGTTGCACTTCCCTTCCATGTAGCTAGCTCTCTGCGTATAGACAAGTTGGACTCATCTTCCTTGTAACTAGAAGTCTGTATATGGAAATGTTGCTCTTTCCTGCCATGTAGCTAGCTCTCCGTATATGGACATTTTTGGACTTATCTGCCTTGTAACTAAAACTCTGTATATGGGAATGTTACACTGCCCTACCATGTAACTAGCTCTCTGTATATAGACATTTGGTACTCATCTGCCATGTAGCTAGCTCTCTGTACAAGGATATGTTGGACTGGTCTGCCAAGTATGTAGCTCTCTGTATATGAACATATTTGAATTTCTGCCAAGTAGCTAACTCTCAATATATGGACATGTTGGACTCATCTGCCCCGTAGAGAGTACCCTGTACATGGACATGTTGGACTACTTTGCCATGTAGGTAGCTCTCAGTATATGGACATATTGGACACATCTGCAATGTATCTACAACTCTGTATATGGAAATTTTGCACTACTCTGTCATGTAGCTAGCTCTCTCTACATAAACAAGTTGGACTCATCTGCCATATAGCTAGAACTCTCTTTATGGACATGATGCACTACTCTCCCATGTAGGTAGCTCTCATTATATAGACAAGTTGGACACATCTGCCTTTTAGCTAGAACTGTGTTTATGGAAATGTTGCACTACTGGGTCATGTAGCTACCTCACTCTATATAGACACGTTGGACTCATCTTCCTTGTAGCTTGAACTCTGTATATGGAAATGTTGCACTACGCTGCCATGTAGCTAGCTCTCTGTATATGTACATGTGGGACTCGTCTGCCATGTAGCTAGCTCTTTGTACATGGATATGTTGGACTGATCTGCCAAGTAGGTAGTTCTGTGTATTTGAACATATTGGAGTTGTCTGCCATGTAGCCAACTCTCAGTGTATGGACGAGCTCTCTGTATATGAAAAATTTAGACTTACCTGCCATGTAGGTAGCTCTCAGTATATGCACATGTTGGACTCATCTGCCATGTAGCTATTACTCTATATGGACACTCTGCCATGTAGCTAGCTGTATGTATATAGACAAGTTGGACTCATCTGCTATGTAGCTTGAACTCTGTATATGGAAATGGTGCACTACTCTGCTGTATAGGTAGCTCTCAGAATATAGATAAGTGGGACTCATCTGCCTTGAAGCTAGGACTCTGAATATGAAAAGTTGCCCAACCCTGCCATGTAGCTACCTCTCTATATATCAACAAGTTGGACTTATCTGAATTGTATCTACTACTCTGTATATGGAAATGTAACTCTACACTGCCATTTAGCTAGCTAATTCTATACAGACAAGTTGGACTAATCTGCCTTGTAGCTAG
>NW_006410545.1:0-1101 GCF_000296735.1 Chrysochloris asiatica | reverse complement strand
CTGTATATGGAAATGTAACTCTACACTGCCATTTAGCTAGCTACTTCTATACAGACAAGTTGGACTAATCTGCCTTGTAGCTAGAACTCTGTATATGCAAATGTTGCACTACTCTGCCATGTAACTAGCTCTCCTTATATGGACATTTGGAACCCGTTTGCCATGTAGCTAGCTCTCTGTACATGGATATGTTGGACTGATCTGCCAAATAGTTAGCTCTCTGCATGTGAACATATTGGAGTTCTCTGCCATGTAGCTAGCTCTCAATATATGGACATGTTGGACTCCTCTGCTTTGTATCTAAAACCCTGTATATGGACATGTTGGACTACTTTGCCATGAAGCTAGCTCACAGTATATGGACCAGTTGGACTCATCTGCCTTTTAGCTAGAACTCTGTATATGGAAATGTTTCACTACCTTGCCATGTAGCTAGCCCTCTGTTTGGACAAGTTAGACTCATGTGCCTTGTAGCTATTATTCTGCATATGGAAATGTTGAAATACCCTGCCATGTACCTAGCTCTCTGTATATGAACATATTGCACTTGTCTGCCATGTATGTAGCTCTCAGTATATGGACATGCTGAACTCATCTGCCAAGGAGCTAGTACCTTGTATATGGACATGTTGCACTACTCTGCCATGTAACTAGCCTTCTGTATATAGACAAGTTGGACTCATCTGCCTTCTAGCTAGAACTCTGTATATGGAAATGTTGCACTACCCTGCCATGTAGCTAGCCCTCTGCTTAGACAAGTTAGACTCATGTGCCTTGTAGCTATTATTCTGCATATGGAAATGTTGAAATACCCTGCCATGTACCTAGCTCTCTGTATATGGACATGTTGGACTCATCAGTCATGTAGTCAGCTCTCTCTGTATAAACATGTTGGACTCATCTGCCTGGTAGCTAGTCCTCTATATATACACATATTGGACTCAACTGCCATGTAGCTAACTCTCATTATATGGACATGTTGGACTCATCTGTTATGTAGCTAGTCCTCTGTATATGTACATGTTGGACTACTCTGCCATGTTGCTAGCTCTCAATATATGGACACGTTTGACTCATCTGCCATGGAGCTAGAACTTTGTA
>NW_006410544.1:13087-14338 GCF_000296735.1 Chrysochloris asiatica | reverse complement strand
ATTTTCAATGGATGTTTACAGCTGTTTCTCTTTATTTTGATTTGTGGCCCATCAGCAAATGAAGATTCTGTGAGCCTTTCTTTCCCGGGCTTAACTCTATTCACGTCACCATGGTCAACTCTACTTTGAGGAGGCATTAATAGCATATAATAACAATAACAGCATATAATTAAGTTAGCTATTATATGCCACTTACACATAATTATTTTATCATTTTGTAATGACTATATGAAATATAAAGCTATTCTAGCTACTGCATATTATATATGTTATATAAAATATATACAATTCTACTGAAATCAATTAGTCATTTGATTTCTAGGATATGATATTATTTACACATATGCAAATTTTGTCAGCCACCACTTGTCTGTCAGTTTGCCAGACTGTGGTGGCATGTATGTTGCTGTGATGCTGGAAGCTATGCCAATGGTATTTTAAATACCAGCGGAGTCACCAAATGTGAATAGGTTTAAGCAGAGTTTGTGGACTAAGACAGACTAGGAAGAAGGAGAGGTGCACTATTTCTGAATGGTTAACAACTGAAAACCTTATGAATAGCAGAGGAACACTGTCAGATTTAGTGTTAGAAGATAGAAACATTATGAAAAGCAGTAAAATATATTCTATTACTGTGCCAGAAAGTGAGCCCCTCAGATTAGAAGGTGCTCAAAATCTACCTGGGAAAGAGGTGTCACCTCAAAGCAGTTGTTATTGTTTTCAAGTGCTGTGAAGTCTACTCAGCATCAAACAAACAAAACACTACTGGGTCATGAGATATCCTCACAATTGCTATTAAATTTGAGCCCATTGCTTCGGTTATTGTGCCAAATCATCTTAATTTAGGTCTTACTTCTTTTCTTTGACCCTCCACTTTACCAAGCACGATATCCTCGAGGGACTGGTCTCTCCTGACAACATGTCTTAAGTATGATAGACAAAGTCTTGCCATCCTAGCTTCAAAAGGAGCAATTTGGCTGTACTTCATCTATCACAGATTTGTTTGTTCTGGCAGCACACCATACTTTTAATATTATTTTCCAACACCATAATTCAGATGCATCTATTTATTGTTCTACAGTCTTCTTTATTAACTGTCCAACTTTCACATGCCTATGTGATGATTGAAAACACCCTGGCTTGGGTCAGGTGCAACTTAGTCTTCAAACTGGTATCTGCTTTGAACATTTTAAAGAGGCCTTGTGCAGCATATTTGTCTAATTCAATATGTTATTTGATTTCTTGACTGCT
>NW_006410544.1:3893-11577 GCF_000296735.1 Chrysochloris asiatica | reverse complement strand
GAGGGAGCCACAGTTACATGTGCACTTTATTGTGTCTGGCTTTTTTACCTCAAGTTGTTGGGTTTTTTTTTTCCTTTTCTTTCCTTTTTGAGATTTAGGTTATTGCTTGTTTTTAGAGTTAATTGCTTGTAAATAATGTCCTATATGGATTATTTGGGGGAATGCAGTGGTTCCATAGGATAAGCACTAGAACTAGAACCACAGGGTCTATGCTTCAAGCTGCCTGCTGCTCTGCAGGAGAAAGATGAGCCTTTCTGCTCCATGAATATTTACAGCTTCTTTAACCCAATGTTGTTAGTATGAACCGTGGAGTAGGTTCCAACTCACAGCGCCCCTGTATTGGGTTTTTTAGGAGGTTTGGTGAGTTTGAACCAACTGCCTTGCAATTCAAATAGACCTTGAGGCCCAGTGTTTAGCTTACAGTACCATGCCAGTACTTCTTAAACCCTGTACAGGTTCACTGTTAGTCGGAAATGACACGAAGACATTTAGCAACAGCATCCCATTATTTTCTGGATTAAAGTTTATTTCCTTATTGATGGAATTTTTGGAGTCAAGTTTTTTAAAAAAGCTATTTTGAATATAATTAAAAGTATGTATATTCAAGTCATTTTGTGTACTGGTTTCATTTAACTTGGATAAACATCTAGCAATGGAATGTTTGTATGAAAATATAGGTTTTAACTTTACACAAAAATGAAAACCAAATTTCTAAAATAGTTGTACGCCCACTAGCAAAACATGTAAATTCCTTGTTTCACATTGTAAGCTATATTTGATGATTTTGGAAATTATCCACTTGGGTTGTTTGAGTAGTTGTGAAATAACTCACTATAGTTCAAATTAATATTTCTCTGACAACTAATAGTGGTAAATTTATTTTCCTATGCTTATTAACCCTTTGTATATTTTCTTTTTTAAAGTTTCTTCAAGTCGTTTGTTCATTTTTTTACTGTTTATATTTTCATTGAGCTGTAAGAATTATGTACTGCGGATACAAGTCCTTAATTTGATCTGTATATCAGTAGGTTATTGCTGTTACATGTCCTCTAACAGGTTTCTGAGGTTGTAAATCTTTGTAGCAGGAAGCTTCATTTTTTTTCGTGGAGCGGATGGTGGACTCAAACCACCAACCTTATGGTTTGCAGTCCAGTGCTTACCTTACAGAGCCATCATGCTTTTTTATATACCAGTATGTTGTTGTCGTTAAGTGCTGTAGAGTCAGTTCTGACCCATAGCAAGACTGTACAGGGTTTCTGAGGTTGTAAATCTTTATGGGAGCAGAAATCTTCATCTTTCCCCTGCGGAGCAGCTGGTAGTTTCAAACTGCTGACCTTAAGGTTCACATCCCGATTCATAACCATTATGCTACCAGAGCTCCACATATCAGTATGTTGTTGTTAAGTGTCATCAAGTTGGTATCAACTCATAGTGACCTTATGCACATATTAGCATAGCATATATATAAATGTATATTTATTTTTTCCCCTAGCATGTAGCTTTACTGTTCATGTTGTTAATGATATTTGAAAAGATGAAGTTTCATTTTTTATGAAGTTTAATTGTATTATGTATGATTTTTTCCATAAAGATATCCATTTTCACCAGTATTAGTTGTTGAAAAGATCATCTTTTCCACATTTTGTTTTCTTTTATGATGAGTAATTTTTGTGTTTTGTCTAAGAAATCTTTGCCTCTTCAAAGGGTATGCTGTCTTCTTGGAGGATTGAAAATTTGCCTTGTACACTTAAGCTATGACACATGTATTTCAAATTATTTATTTGAAATGACTTTATGTACGATTGTGTTTTTTTTTTTTTTTATCCATAAACGTATCCAATTGCTACAGCATCATTTGTTCAAAACACCATTCTTTCAACAATTTGGGTGACTGTGTCCAAAGTCAATCCAGACTCATTTTATTTATTTATATATGTAGCCAATATCACATTATCTTGCATAAAGTTTTTTGTTTGATTGTTGTTTTTTTGTTGTAGTTTTGTTTTATTTTTTATAGGATGTTTTAATTACCAATATAATTTAGATAAAAGATAAATAACTTCAGATTTTTCAGTTCAATTTGCGAAATTGTGTTTAAAAAGCATTTGTCAATGTCATTTAAGATGTTATTTCTATTATCAAATCAGTGTTGATAATATTCCATTTGTTGTTGTTGTTATGTGCCGGCGAGTCGGTTCCAACCCATAGCGACCCTGTGCAGGGTTTCTGAGGCTGTAAATCTTTATGGGAGCAGGAAGCTTCATCTTTCTCCCGCGGAGCAGCTGGTAGTTTCGAACTGCCAGATTCGTAACCACTACTCTACCAGAGCTCCTTAGTAGCTTGTAATTTTTTTTTTTTTCTTGACCGGTATTTGCTAGAAATTTCTAACTTTTATTGACCTTTTTAAGAACCCAATTCTGGTTTATTTCTCTCAACTTTTCTTTTTCCTACATTGATTCTCATTATTTGTATAAATCATTTTATTTTATTTACTTTGGGATTAACTTGATATGCTCTAATTTCTTAAGGTATGAGTAGAGATCATTAGCTTTAAAACTTTCTTCTCCATTGTAATCATTTAAAGTTGTACATTTTTCTGCTGTTGCTGCATTTCACAAAAATTTAAAGGGTTTTTTTGTTCATTATTGTTTAATCAAAAGTATTTTTCAGTGTCCTATTTGACATATTCATGCCCCATCGAATAGTTAGAAGTATGTAGCTGAATTTACAAATATTTGAGCATATTCTAGGCTCTCTTTCTAAATTGTTTTCTAATTGAATCATGTGGTACAAAAACATACCCCATAGACTTTGCCTGTATATCTTGGTGGATCTTTTCTGTGTATATTCTACAGTGTGATTATTCTATAAATGGCAATTTATAGACTAGGTTTGAAACCATTCAGGGGTTCCATGGAAGAATGTCCTGGTGATCTTTTTCTGAAAAAAAATTACAGTCAAGAAAACTCTATCAGGCAAACTTTGTCCCATGACATTGCTATAAGTCAAAAATTACTTTAAAAAAACAAGCAAAAAACAGGGATGCTTTCTTATTGTTGTTACCAACAAATCAGAGGGAGGTACTTAAGGTTTCAGTGAAACTCTTGGAAACCTTTTGTCTTTGTTACATCTTTAACCGCAGGCTCTAAAACTCCTTGCATGATTTCACTCTAATTAATAAATACTTAGCTCATAATTCCAAATCTATGTTAATTCTGACTCTTGTTATTTCTTTGGTCATTAATCAGTACCATAAATCTGATTTTTATTCTGTATTCCCAACCGAATGCAGTTTTCTGATCTTGGGCTGTCATATTCAAATTTTGTTTATTTTAACAAATATTTTTTGCATCCCCAATAAATACAATGTCCTGCAAACAGCCCTGGGACCACAAATCTGTCAAAGGAAGTAAATCTACTCTCTGGAGTTCATAGTACATTGAGGAAGATTGACAAGTAAGCAAATAACTGAAATTCATTAAGAATCTGATCTCTTGCATCCGCTCTCTAAAGACTGGCACCACTGGTGTACATATACAGGTCCCTCTAATACATTCAAACCTTTCATTTGACCTTGACATCTCCTCAGTTATTTTTTTCTTTTTTTGTCTCTCCAGCTTTCTTCAAGGACGGATGCCTTTATTTCCTTTCCATTCTTTATTGCCTTAACCTTTTGCCATCTGGCTTCTATCATAACCACTCTACTGAAATTGTTCTTTCAAAGGTTGCCAGTGGCTTTCTTCTTCTAAAATGAAATATTCTTTTTCTCTATGACTGCTCTCCTGTTTTATTGGCTCTGATGAGTATCCACTTGCAACTACACTGTGCATGTTGTACTTTAACTGTTTCATCATTTTGTACTGATATTATTTTACTGACCCACCTCTATTAACCTAATACTAGATCTTGATTTTCTATTGTCCTTTGCACTTTCTTTCTAAAACAGTAACATTCTTCCTGGTACTTTAAACAAATCCAGTATCTAACATGAAGATAATGATTAATACAGAATATTTTAATTCTATATAGCAATAAGGATGTATAAACTCATGAACATGATAGTGTGTGAAATTAGCAAGAAGAGATGCTGTGAGTTGCTGTGCTGGACTGCAAGGTTGGTTTGAACTGATAGGTCGGCAGTTCAATCTCACCAGTCGCCCCTTGGAAAGCCTAACAGGGTCGCTATCGCTTGGAACCGACTCGACGGCACATAACAACAACAACATAAATCTAATGTGTTGGTAGTAGAGTAATTTTCAGAACTTACAAAATAAAATGTCTTGTGGAACTTACCAGAAAGGGAGCCCAAACCAGGTCACTTTTAAGTGGTGTACAAAAAGGTTCTCTAATGTTGGGCTATATGGAAAAGGTAGAGATGGAAAAATGTAGCGATGTGGTTCAAGATTCTCTCCGGTACTGCTGACATGGCGAGGTGTTTGCTCATTCCTGGGGTGGCCACTGCTCACATCCACAAGTTCGCTAACTGGGGCAAGGAGAAAAGGGTTGCCCATTTTCAGTATCTGTGGAATTTGAGGTGAATCGTTACTATGCAGCAAAGGGTTTGGAGAGCATTGATTAAGGAAGCATCTCTGGTGAAACACACCCAACTCAGCAATGCCCACCTACCCCATTACAGATGCTCCTGCAATGTATTATATAGTGTGTTATGTGGAGCCGAATAAAAAGAAAGTCACAAAGACTAAATAAATAAATAAAATGTCTTTTTAGATATGTGTATATAAGTGGCAAATACAAAGGATGGCAAATAATTATCTTAGAAGTTGGAGAGTTGGGAGAGACTGATCTATATATATTGTTACAGAGGAGTATTCCCTCATACCATAATTTGTGGGTATATGGAAATATTCCATTTCTTGACTTGGATACCAACAGCATGGCGCCCTTTATAAATAGTCTCAAATGTACAAACATGTTTTTTTTCATGTACTATTAAAATTTATAAGTTATATTGTTAGTGTTGTTACTTGCCATTGAGTTAGTTAGTGAGTTTGAACCAATAACTTGTGGGTAACTGTCCAGCACTTCTCATAGTAATAAACAATAAGAAGGTTCCTGGGAAAATACTATACTTAACTGTTATGAAGTCTTCTTTCATTTCTAGCCCTTGTCCTTTTGAGTAAGGTATGGAGTTTTACTGAATCTCTTCTATTTACTTGCTGCATAACATGATTTGATGTGGTCACAGGGTATTGCATCTCACTTGTGGGTTGTGCCATTTCCTGATTTTCTACATTCATTTGGATTTTAGAAATGTATTTATTTAAATTAGTAATGATTTCTTCCTTCCTTCCAGGAGGATTTAAATGGCAATATGGAGAAGGTGAAGTAAAATCCTCTTTCTTTGATGACTTTCCCTTATACCTGAATCAAAAAAAAAAATCTTCATCCATCAGGCATTCCTCCCCAAGACTACCTCTTAAACTTTGGGATGAATTCAGAGTTTGCCACAAGACAAATTTCAAATAGTTGATCTTGGTTCTCATTATAACATTATATATATATTTTCCCTCCATGTTAAACCCTCTTCATTTTTTTAATCCTTTCATTTCATATTATTTATAATTCTGCTTATTTTCCAGCAGAAACCTTATTTTTCCTATATGCTGTCATAATATATACAGGGTCAAAACTGAATGGAATGCATGAAAAGTTGTTTACTCAATTCAAAGTAAAGACACATAAACACATTCCATTTTGTAGACATGTTACATCTGCTCCCATTCATTTTTCAGCAGGAAGGCATTATAGATTCAGGCTGGAAAATTTTTTAAAGTTCTTCATTTAGAAAAATCTAAGTGACAAAAGGATTTAATTAAATAACTTAAGCTATGTTCATATATCAAAATGAAATGCAGTTATTGAATAATGACTACATGCATGACCCTAAAAATATCCAAGATTTTAGAAAATTCATTAATTTGTGAAAATAGCAATAAAAAATTATATGTATACTATAACCAAATTTTTTGTAGACTTTGTAAATCATAGGACCTTTGGTTAGGTGAAATTGTATGGGTTGCATGCTTTTAGAATCCCCTTAGTAAGATGAATAGTGAATAAAGTATACTATTATTAAAAATATTGGCAAAAGTGATTAATAAGTATATATGTTTAAAATTGATTAAATGCATGAATAAACTTCCAGTAAATTCTTGGAGGCTAGGAGTGGTGAAATCAGAGACTACTGAATAAAAATTAAACCCTTCAGTAGAAACATTTTGCTGCATGAGGAAATTGCTGAAAATGGTTGTTTGTTTTGCCTTTTTCTTGAGTAAGGGAAGAAAAAAAGAATAAAACAACATCTTTTAGGTATTTCTAACATAAAGATTATTTTTTGTAGATTTGAGAAGAGAAAGTCTTCTATCAGCTTAATCAGAAAAGTTCAAAGAATATTCTGATATAGTTCAGGTTTGGTAGGCCTGGACTAATAGTAACCTTAAATACTTGAGAAATCAAATGTATTGATCTTCAAACATTCATTTAACAATTAAATGAAAATACTGAAGTCCTCTGATTTGTCAGATGTTTTTGATGATTCTTGTTCTCCTGGAGTTCAGTGGGTGGAAACAGAAACAGACGTTAAACAAGATCCACAAATAAAAGGTGCCATATGTTAGGTCGTGAACATGCTATAAAGTAAAAAGAAAAAAAAAAAATAAGGTAAGAGATGAAAGAGTACAGAATATAGAAATTTTGAATATTGATTGATCAGGGATAGTTTAGCTGAGAAAGTGATATTTGAATAATGGCAGGCTATGAGAGGATTCTGAACAAAGAGTAATATGGAGAACAGGCCGTGGTCTTTGATCTTCATCAGTAAGTATACTTTTTATTGTGAATTGAGGAAGATTTACACACAGTTAAGAGTCTAGGGCTATGATTTACTTGAGTGAAGACAGAAGCTGGACTCAAGGAGGAAGCAGTGGAGAAGATGAGAAATGGTTGAAGTCTGGATATATTTTGAAGATGTTATTGTTGTTAAGTGCCCTTGAGTTGGTTCCAACTCATAGCCACCCTGTATAGGATTTTTTCTTTTGAGGAGTGGCTGGTGGGTTTGAAGCAACAAACATATGGTTAGTAGTCCAGTGGTTTTCCTACAGCAGTTGGTAGAATTTGTGCACAGAGCTAACTTGGAGTATGTTGTTGTTATTAGGTGCCATAAAGTGTGCCACTTATGCACAAAAGGATAAACTACTATCTTGTCCCGTGCCAATCTCACAAACATTGTTAAGTTTGAGCCCATTGCTGCTGCTGCTGTTGAACCTATCCATCTTGTTAGGAATCTTCCTTTTTTTTTGCAGATTCACCACTTAACCAAACATGATGTCCTTCTGTAGGACAGTCTTTTTATACTTTGTCCAAAGTATGAGTGATGAAGTCTGGCCATTCTGGGTTTTAAGGAATATTCTGGCTGTACTTCCAACATAGATTTGTTTGCTATTCTAGCAGTCCATGGTTCTTTTGGAATCCTGGTGTGGCACTGTGGGGTAATGCGCTGGACTACAAAGTCAGTTTGAACCTTAAGGTCAGCAGTTCATACTCACCAGCTGCTCTTTGGAAATCCTATACAGGGTTGCCGTGGGTTGGAACTGACATTACAGCATTTAACAACAACAGTCTGGTACTTTTAATATTCTCCTCCAACACCATAACTCGAATGCAC
>NW_006410544.1:2273-3353 GCF_000296735.1 Chrysochloris asiatica | reverse complement strand
AAGCGCTACAGGAACAATCAAATAAGATAGATACAGCATTGAAAACAATTCAAAACCTACAGAAAGAGGTTCAAATGATCAATAATAGAATATCAGAAATAGACAAAACACTGAAATTGCAAAGGAGTAGAATAGAAAAGATGGAAGGCAGAACTAGTGAGCTGGAAGACAAATCTCTCAATACTTCTAAGATAGAAGAATAAGCAGAAAAAGGGATAAAAAAAATCTGAAGAAGGACTAAGATTCATGTAGGACAACATGAAGAGGAATAATTTAAGAATTATCAGCATTCCAGAACAAGAAGAATCACCCAAGTCCACAGAGGAAATAGTTGAAGAACAGCTGGAAGAAAATTTCTCTAAAATTTCTAAAATTTCAACTCTGAAAAGTGAAAAGATAAACATTGAAGAAGCTCAATGAAGCCCAGGAAGGATAGACCCCAAAAGAAAATCACTGAAACATCATAATCAAGCTCTCCAAAACCAAAGCTAAGGAGACAATCCTGAAAGCAGCTAGGGAAAAGAGAAGTGTTACATACAAAGCCAAGAACATCAGATTAAGCTCTGATCTCTCAGTAGAAACCATGCAAGCAAGAAGACAATGGGAAGTCATATATAAAGCCCTGAAAGAAAAGAAAAACTGCCAATCAACAATCCTTTATCCAGCAAAGCTATCAATCAAATAAGCCGATGGTGCAATCAAAACATTCCAGGATAAACAGAAGCTAAGGAATTTTGCCAAAGCCAACCCTGCTCTACAAAACATTCTAAAGGGAGTTCTGTCAACTGAGAACCAACAAGAACAGACAAAAACCAGAGATTGATATACGTGGCAGCACCTCCCAAAACTAAATCAACAGACGGAAGAGTCAACAGAACAAAACTATAAGAACAAACTCAGAGAATCTGGGAGGTCAGTCAATGATCAAAACAATTACAATGTGAAATAAGGTAAACATTTAGAAACAGAGATCCAGATAGTGAGAAGGTCAGGTAGATTACAGGATAAAATAGAATGCACTAAATGGAGGGAAAAGTTAATGGAATATAAGGTAACCTCAAAGAAAATTAACACTTCACA
>NW_006410544.1:0-603 GCF_000296735.1 Chrysochloris asiatica | reverse complement strand
CAACATCCACTCCTGATAAAAACACTCAACAAATTAGGAATTGAAGGGAAATTCCTCAACATAATTAAGAGCATATATGCAAAACCAACAGCATACATCACTCTCAATGGAGAGAAACTGAAAGCCTTCCCTCTGCAAACAGGAACCAGACAAGGATGCCCTTTGTCACCAATCCTCTTCAATGTTGAGCTGGAAGAATTAGCAAAAGGTATATGGCAAGATAGGGAAATGAAAGGCATTCAAATTGGCAAAGAGGAAGTAAAACTCTCCCTATTTGCAGATGATATGATCCTATATATAGATAACCCCAAAGACTCAGTAAAAAAGCTACTAGACCTCATTGGAACATTCAGCAAAGTGGCAGGATATAAGCTCAACATACAAAAATCAGTAGGATTCCTCTATACCAATAATGACAGGACTGAAAAGGATTTTAATACAAATATAATATAAAAGGAAATATAAAAGGACTTTAATATAAAAGGAAAGTAATACTATTTACAATAGCCACCCAAAGGATGAAATATCTACGAATAAATGTAACCAGAGAAACAAAGGACCTATACAAAGCAAACTAAAAAACACTATGACAAGAAATCAAAA
>NW_006410543.1:6359-14352 GCF_000296735.1 Chrysochloris asiatica | reverse complement strand
AGCAACTAACAAGCCACCACAGTACAACAAACTGACAGATGAGTGGTGAAGAACCTGATGGGTACTACAACTTGTGCCTTCTAGAAGCCACTCTATAAACATACATTTTCCCCTAGTTAATACAATAATGGCACTCGGCTTCTAACTGAAAAGTTGGTATGCACCCAATGAGCAGTGGAAGAAAGATCTGGCAATCTGTTTTCATAAAGATGTCAGCCAAGAAAACTCTATGGGCCATTCTGCTCTATCACATGATGTTGCTATGAATCCAAATCATCTCAAGGTCACCTAATCATGACAGCATAGAATTTATACAGTATACGGAAACATCTATGAAAATCAAAAGTCACATGTTAAATCTGTAAAAGAATTTGCTTCTTAAAAGCATTTTAGGGCAAATCTAGTTATACAAAGCAGTGTCCTTTTATAATGAACCTAGTTTTTCTGTTTTGTAATCCTTATTTTTATTTACAATCCACATCGTAGCATTCTCTTTTTCTTCCCCCCCCAAAAAAACGTTAGATTGTAAGTCAGTTTTAAACTCAGCACATGTTTTTTATTTGAAAAAAGTGGCCTTGAGATGATTTGGATTCATAGTAACCTCATGTGATAGAGCAGAATGGCCCATAGAGTTTTCCTGGCTGTCATCTTTATGAAAACAGATTGCCAGATCTTTCTTCCACTGCTCACTGGGTGCATACCAACTTTTTAGTTAGAAGCCAAGTTCCATTATTGTATTGATAAGGACAAAATGTATGTTTATAGAGTGGCTTGTAGATGGCTTAAGTTTTTGTTTATTTAAGTCTCACAACAAATTTATGAGGTAGGTGTTGTCAGTCCAAATTGGCATATAGAGACAATTGAAATTTAGAGAGGCCAAATCACTTATTTAAGGTTACACAGGCAGAAAATTGTGGGACATGTCTCTATGGCTTCAAAGAGTTTGCTTTTCCCATACTACCATCATATTTATATCAGGTTGTTACTGTTGCTAAGTGCTGTTGAGTCAGCTACAACTTATAGCGACCATGTATACAGTTTCCAAGAAGCAGCTAATGGGTTTGAACAGCCGACTTTGTGGTTAACAATCCGGTGCTTATTCTACAGAGCCATACCAGAAGTTCATTTAAATCAGGCAGTCTTCTGTAATATAAAACTTGATACAATAACCAGAATTCTGATTATTTATTTCCTTTTTATTATTCAGATAGATGGATATGCTTACCTATGCCACTTAAAAAACTAAAATCTGATGGTGTAATGCCTGATGAATATCTCAAATAACCAGGCATAGATCTTGGAAAAGAATTATTCTATCAGGTTTTCAGACAAATGACCTTAGCTACAAATTAACAACAAACAAACCATTGCTGTAGACTTGCTTTCCATTCATGGCGACACCACCGAATTCCATAGGGTTTTCAAAGGCAGATTTTTTTGGAAGTATGTTTCCAGGACTTCTTGGGGGACACCTCTAGGTAGATTCAAACCTTCAACTTTTGGTGTGCCTCAGTGCATGTTAGCCATTTGCACTGCATGGGGCAACATAGATGTAAGTAGCCACAATGAATTTAATGAATTATGAGGCCAAATGAACAAAGAAAGTGTGACTCCATCCATAGCCCGACCAGAAATGCTTTCCACATGCATTATGATGAATAGCTCTCATTTTACCTTGGGGCAAGAACCTCCTCAAACAGGTAATCACTGACTAACAATGTCTGATGGATGCTTTTCCCCAGCATTGCTGTTGTTGTTATGTGCCGTGGAGCCGATTTGGACTCATAGTGACCCTGTACAGTGTTTCTGAGGCTGTAAATCTTTACAGGAGCAAAAAGCCTCATCTTTCTCCTGCAGAACAGCTAGTAGTTTCGAACTGCTGACCTTACGGTTCACAGCCCGATTTGTAACAACTACACTACCAGAGCTCCTTTCCCCAGCATTGTCTTGTGCAAAATGGAGCCTGTCTTCTTTCCTTGACCACTCCCTTTATTCATCCACCTACTCTCATCACTAAACTGCTTCATTTAGTTACACTGGAAGCCTGTTTAGAATGCAAGAGATGGCTGCTTTATGTGTTTGATTTTTGCAGAGGTTGCAGGCACTGAAGATTTTCATGTGAGCCAATGCCCTAGTTTGAGGTGAATAATCAGCTTTTTCCTTAATGCTGTCTCTCTCTATTCAGTGGCAAACATTCTGTATCTTTTTTTTTTTTTTTTCCTCTCCTCAGAATTAGGCCCAGTGAAATGCTACTTTCAGAAAGATGAGGGTGTCAAAAGCCCTGGAGATTTTTGACGCTTATGGAACACATCACACAAGAGCAATTTAGATGACAATAAAAAAAAAAAAAAAAAAGCACTCTTCAGCTCAGATTTACACTGTGTTCCTATTCTCTGACACATCAGCAAACATTATAAATGCCTTGCCTGAGTAATGAATGGTTTCTGAGCAAGTAGCTGGGCTGGCAGTAGGTTTGAAATTCTATAGAGTTAGGCTAGGGAGAAGGTGACTAGGGTAGAATGACGGGAAAGGATTAATGAGGGGGCGCTGGCTGAACAGACTAGTTCACTGTTCACTGTTCTCGCCGTCACTAGACTGAGGAGTCACTGATTTTTTTTCGCCTCCAGGACTGTACTTTTATAACTTGAAACAAGCCTCTTTAAACAAATCTGCATCGGGCAATGTGTCAACACTTCATTGGTTTCAATAGAATTAGTTTTCTAAATGCTCTTTTCTGAAGCAATTTTTGTACTTGAAAATGCATTACAAGGAACATTTACTATAACTACAGTACAATGATATAGAATATGACAAGTAGGGTTTTAATCAGTGTAAGCTGCAACACTGAACACATTCCACATTGATCCTCCCCCTCCTTCTTCAGCATTAATGTTAATAAACCCAGGAACTTGAGGTTCTTTTCACTGGTATTTGCTGTAAATAATAACCAGCACCTTAATTGTATTTGCCCAGCATGAACTAGCCTAACAGCCTTCCAAAGATGCTTAGGCAGGTCCTGATTTAATGGCCTTACATAACTTGGGCCCTTTATGTACCCCATGCCAAATAAACCATAAGATCATTCTGCTAGCTAAGAGATAACACAGCAGAGTTGGACAGAGTATGGGAAACCACATGTCAGCACTCTAAGTTAGACTTGCCCGGGTCAAGCCCAAAGTACAGCTAGAAGTAATGGAGACTTACTGAAAATTCAACATCCCTAATTCTGGAGAGTATGTACTCTCTCTAACATGTATATAAATTCTAGCAGCACGAAGGCTTACAAAACAGAAAAATATTTCCTTTATACATTCTTCTCATTAACCTCAGCATGTGGTTTGTTTGCCTTTTTTATTCGGTCTTTTTTTCCCTCCTTCTTCTTTATTTCTCTAAATGATAAATAGAAAGAGAGTGCCTTTCAAGTGTTCTAATAGTAAGATATTGTAGGTCTTATTGTAAGACAACAAGAGGCTCTGGTAGTGTAGTGGTTATGAGTCGGGCTGCTAACCTCAAGGTTACCAGTTTGAAACTACCAGCTGTTCAGCAGGAGAAAGATGAGGCTTTCTGTTCCCCCTAAAGATTTATATCCTCAAAAACCCTATGTAGGGTCGCTATGAGTCAGAACTGACACCACAGCACACCACCACCACTGTTGTAAGAAGTCACTTAACCTAATTCTACCTCAATTTTACATCGTTCAAAATGTAGGTTGTTGTTGTTAAGTTTTGACAAGTCGGTTCTGACTCATAGGACCCTATATAGGGTTTCCATGTAGCAGCTGGTGAATTTGAACCACTGACCTTGCAGTTCAAACCGACCTTGTGATCTAGTGCATTACCCCATACTGTACAGCAGGAAAGAGTAGAGGACATAGATGCTTATGATGTGTTAAAATTTGCAAAAGGAAGTTTATGGCCATGGACAAATCTTACATTAATTTGTGTTAGGCTGTCCCAAGGATGCTTCCTTGGACTTTCTGGAAACAAAGTTATTGTTAAGTGCCTTCAAATCAGTTCTGATCCATAATGACCCTGTTTAGGTTTTCCAAGGAGTAGCTGGCAAACCCTAACCACCAACCTTGTGGTTCAAACTGACTTTGTAGTCCAGTGTATTAATCCACAACGCTGCACCAGGCCTCTAAAAACAATAGGTACAGACAAATGACCTACATCTTCTTTATTCCTTCTAAAAATTCTTATTCATCTGTCTTCAACAAATGCAGAAGGGTATAAAGGTAAATGTCAGAAACTTGGGTTCACACATATTGGGAGTGGTTAGAACCCTATCCCTTCCAGTTTTACTAATTGTGTATAATTAGACTAATCACTTAAATACGCTGAGCCTCTGTAAAATTGGCACAGGACCTAACTTTTGTAGTTACTATGGGGATTAGATAGAATGATGCCAGCTGTCTAGAACAGTAGGTGCTCCAAAAGACTGGTGATGCCACTGCTCTTGAGAAGACTTCAAATGGTAAACATTCTAAGCATCAACATGTGGAAAGGACCAATTAGACGCTGTGCACTGTGCAAAGACTGAGTGAGATTTAGTTCTTGTCTGGGAGAATCTCCCAGCCTGATTGGGAAACTGGGTAAATAAGCATGTGATTCCTGTCAATAGTGGTAAGCATCATAATAGATGGATACATTGCATCCTATTGGCACAGGTGAATCTGGCCTTTCTCTTCATCAAAGACTCCTGAGTAGAAAACAGGAGTTCTCACATTGAGAAAGATCAATGTTAGGGATTGAATTGTGTCTTAAAAAATTATATGGTGAAGTCCTAAAACCTACTCTGGTGAATGGGACCTTGTTTGAGGAAATAGGTGTTATCAGTTAAATTAAGGAAAATTTACTAGATTAGGATGGGTCCTAATTCTAATACCATCTGAGAGACAGGTCCTGAAACTAGGGAAACATAGCATGTAAGTTGTTGTTGTTGTTAGGTGCCATCGAGTCGGTACTGACCCATAGCGACCTTATGCACAGCAGAACAAAACACTGCCCGATCCTAGGTCAACTTCACTACTGTTGCCACTCATGAGTCCATCGATGCTGCCACTTAGCCAAGCCATCTCGTTGGGAGTCTTCCTCTTTTTCTCTGACTCTCCAGCTTACCAAACATGATGTCTTTCTCCAGCGACTGGTCCCTCCTCACAATATGTCCAAAGTATGAGAGACAAAGTTTGGCTATCTTGGCCTTGAAGGAGCACTCTGGCTGCACTTCTTCCAAAACGGATCTATTGGTTCTTTTGGCAGCCCATGGCACTTTCAATATTCTCCTCCAACACCGTAACTCAAAAGCATCTCTGTCTACAAATTAAAGAATAGAAAGAAATTCCTGGGTGTGCCAGAAAAAGAAAAAGACAAGGAAGGATCTGTCCCCAGAGGGATAGTATAGCCTACAGAAGTCCTGTACTTAGACTTCTAAGCTCTAGAATTGTGAGTACAAACATTTCTGTTCTGTAAATCCACACACTTGGTGGTATTGAAACCAAACCTGGCTACAGCGATTCCATCTTGTACTAATCGTGGTCTGTACTTTCCTTAGGCTAATTAGTAGTTAGCACCCATCCAGATAGGTCTTATAGGAATAAAGAAGCCCCCAAAATTCCTCCAGGGATCAGAACAACTTGAGATAAGCAGAACAATACGGAAGTTCCTAAAGTCCTTGGAACTCCACCTTATGCCCCAAATCCCTATAAATCTTCTTTCTCCATTTTCCTCAGACCAGATGTCTTTGGAGGACCCACAGTCCCTCTGCCTCCTCTATATCTAATATACATTAGGCCTTGCTTGCTTTACTACATCCCTTTTCTCACAGAAGACAATATAAGCCAGTATTTTGCAGTATCAATATTTTGCTATGGCAAGGTTTGACAACTAAAACAGTAAACTTGCAGGGTTTTTCAATCAACAGTATTAAAAACATTTCTCTCCACCCCCACCCCACACTAATTAGATTGTACAAATTCATAGGATTAATTAAGTAGATCTCCTACACCTTGTTGTTTCATCTGTCAATATTTTGCCTTACAGATAAACAAGATGTATATGATAAACTTTGCCATACATCTGGTTATGTAGGAGGAAAAAGCATGCTTCAAGCACAAAATAAAACATCTAATTTTTTAAAATTATTTGAATCATGGTTTGATCCAATCAATTTCTAGAAAATGAAAATTTCAAGACAAAAATATCAAATAAACAATTTGGAGACATATTATGATTAAACACTTGAGATAGAAGTCAAATTTCTTTATTATCTTCCCTTTTTGTTTTCGTGACAACATGCATGGAGAGTAGTTGGTGAAGCCTTTGTTTTAAGTTGTTTGTTTTTTCAATATTTTTCTGGACCTGTTAGCATATTTAATCAAAAAACTTTAAAGAGTATTTGCCATATCCTTTAAAAATAAAACAACACCACATAAATCAGAAATATCTGGTGGAATTCTTCTGTGCCAGGAATGCTCACTTGGCATTTTTCTCAAACATTCACTATTCGTACTAGATTCAAAGAAAATGTTAGTTAACTAATTTCCAATTGCAGAAGTAAAATGTCTTTGTATTATTGTCAACATTGTGTATAGGGTTTCCAAAGAGCAGGTGGTGGGTTTGAACTACCAATCTTGTGGTTAGTAGTCCAGTGCTGATCCTACAGCACCACACCAGGATCCAGAAGTAGTGACCTAAAATTGTGGCCATTGTTAATGTAAATGGGTTGAAAATCTACATTATAAAATAATCAGTTTATGAACCCAGTCAATGGTTCTTAACAACAACCACATAATGGCTGTTTTCCTTAGCTTTATGTCAGTTATTGTCTTGTGCCCATCGGAAAATTAGACCACCTCTGTGGAAGTTGGTTCAACATTGAGTATTGAGGCATTTGTGTGAATGACTGCCACACAATTTGCCAAGGAGTCAAGCTTGTTTGGATTATGTTATGTTGATTGACAATGGCGTCCCCTTAGACGATGGTTCTAAGGCTCCAGGACCAGCAACTCATAGTCTTAAAATGTTTTATAATATCTAAGAAGTTTACATCATTTGTCCAATGTAAATGCTAACACAATCATAGTTATGTATGCAGGAAAGATAAATACCCATGTACAAATAGACTCTTTCAAACCATTATTTGTGGGTATACTCCACTCTGCCATCCATACTCACTCAACGTGTGTCTCTGTCAATGTATCAACCTGAAAAACATTCTTGTTCCAGTGTTGTGTATATATCAATATTTACCTCTATCGCCTTTAGCCCTTCCATATGTCTTCACCTGTCTTCATTGTTCTTCTGCCAACCTCCCTCTTCTTGTATATTGTGCTCCCCTTCTTGTATGTTGCATCCCTATCACACAAGTTAACATGTTCCAACTCTGTAACCAGTGAATTACTGTCACTTATCCTCTGCCCCTCATAACCATCAATAAATATTTCTATTAGTATGAAAACTTATTCTTAAATTCTTACAATAGTGGCTTCATATAACATTTTTCCTTTTGTGATTAATTTCACTCACTACAATGACCTACAGTTTCATCCATGTTATACGATATTTTGCAGATTTGTTGCTGTCCTTCAATGTTGCATAATGTTCCACTGTGCATATGTACCAAAGTTTGTTTATTTACTCTTCAATTGGTGGGCATTTAGGCTGTCTTCATCCTTTTACTTTGTGACTAATGCTGTAATGAACATCAGTGTGCGTCTATCTACTTATGTCCTAGTTTGTATTTCTTATGGATGTATACCAAGTAGAAGGATTTGTTAGATCCTATGGTATTTCTGACAATGTTTCTCTGCTATTCATAGAGTTTTGCTAAAGGTAATACAGAAACGGCTACAATCATATAATGACAGAGAACTTCCAGAAGTTCAAGCTGGATTCAGAAGAGGCCGTGGAACGAGAGATATCATTGCTGATGTCCAATGGATCTTGGCTGAAAGCAGAGAACATCAGAAAGATGTTTACCTATGCTTTATTGACTA
>NW_006410543.1:3458-4615 GCF_000296735.1 Chrysochloris asiatica | reverse complement strand
ATTGATTTTGTACCCTGCCACATTTTAAATCTTTCAATGAGTTCCAATAATTTTCTGGCTGAGTCTTTGGGATATCTGATGTATAGTATCATATATCTGTTAATAGTTTTATTTCTTTGCCAATTTGGATACTTTTAATATCTCTTTCTTTCTTCCTTACAGCTCTGGTGGCTAAGACTTCCCACACAATATTGAATAGGAGTGGTGATAAAGGACATCCTTGTCTGGTTCCTCTTCATAAAGGGAATACTTTCAGTTTCTTTCTATTGAGAGTAATGTTGGCTGATGGATATGTATATGTGCTCTTACTTATGTTGAAGAATTTTCCTTAAATTCCTACTTTGTTGAGTGTTTTCATCAAAAATAGATGTAGGATTTTGTCAAATTCATTTTCTACATCAATCAATTTGATCATGTGGTTCTTTCCCTTTTTAAAAACTATATGGTGGATTACAATGATTGTTTTTCTAATGCAGAATCATACTTGCATCTGTGGTCTGAATTCTACTTGGGTATGATATATTACTTTTTTGATATGTAGTTGAACTCTATTGGCTAGGATTTTGCTGAGAATTTTTGCATTTCTGTTCATAATTTTTCCCTTTTAGTGCTGTATTTGTCTGGTTTGGGTATGAGGATTATGCTTACTTAATAAAATGAGTTCATAAGTTTTCCATTCTTTTCTGTATTCTGGAATAGTTTTAGTAAAATTAGTGTCAGCTCTTCTCTGAATGTTGGGTCAAATTGACCATGAAATCCATCTGGCCTGGACATTTTTTTGTTGGGATTTTTTAAATTATCCGATCAAATTCTATTTTGTTTGAACCAACTCCATAGCACATATCCACCACTACCACCAAAGGTCTGTTATATGTTTTCTACTTCACTCTGTGTTAGTTTAGGTAGGTCGTGTTTTTCTGCATCCATTTCTTTTAGGTTTTCAAATTTATAGGAATATAACTATTCATAGTATTTTGTAATTATCATTTTTATTGCCATTTATTCTAGTATGATATCACCCATATAGTTTTTTCTGTTTGGTGCTTGCATCTTCTCCCTCTTTTTTTGGTTAGATATGCCAGTGGTTTGTCAATTTTATTAATTTTTTCAAAGAACCAGCTTCTTGTTGATTCTTTCTATTGTTTTTCTGTTTTCTA
>NW_006410543.1:0-953 GCF_000296735.1 Chrysochloris asiatica | reverse complement strand
CTCTTAGTCCATGTATAGATTCCTCATGAGCACAATTAAGTGTTCAGGAATACTTACACTTGTACGTGTTCTCAGTATCAAACACCTTTATCTTATTCAGTTCTGTTCTACTAGGCATCTGAGCTAGGTGAAATGAGTACTAGTTGTAAGTTTAGAAGTTCATAACACCTGAAGTTTAGAATTTCATAAGCACATCAGACCAGCTGGCTGCTTCACTCTCAGCCCTAGCTCCAAGAGGCACAGAACATTGTTGTTTGAAGGTTGTGTATAAATTAGTATTTACCACTATCCCACCTTCCTAGGTCTATTTCTATCTTCATTGTTCAACCTCCACCCTCTGTCTTCTTATTTATTGTCCTCCCTGTTCTTGGATATTGCCCTCCCTTTCATTCAAGTTCACATGTGTCTATCCTCTAGAAACAGGGAGTCATGTAATAAGTCTTATTATAGTGTGACCGTTATCAATCTAGCCACATGGAAAATAACAGATACTTAGCTAACTCCTAGCCAGTTATCCTAGGTAAGTCTTCTTACATGAGTGATGACCCAATCTTAGGAAATGCCACATGACAGGAGAATCACTCAGTTTAGCTCAGACTGGATTACAGATTAATGAGAAATAATACATTGATACTTAAAATCACTGCAACTCCAGATACAAAAAGTTGGATGATTGTTGTATCTTTAAGGTTCTAGTAGTTTAAAGACCATGACCATACGACTATTGAGAAATTTTCACCTTGATAATTAGAAATGTATACATTTCAATCTCTTTCAAAATGAAAAAAAGTTACTGAGGCTAATTTAATTATGGAAATATGAATTTGTTTTCCTATCTTAGACCTGTTGTTGTTGTTGTTAAATGCCATCAAGTTGGTTCCAACTCATCGTGGTCCTATGGACAACAGAGTGAAATACTGGACCTGTAAGGAGCTCTGGTAGCGTAGTGGTTA
>NW_006410542.1:0-14254 GCF_000296735.1 Chrysochloris asiatica | reverse complement strand
GTCCGGGCCCCGCGCCGCTGCGTCTGCTGGAGTGGAAGGTGGCGGCGGGCGCGGCCGTGCGCATCGGCTCGGTGCTGGCCGTGCTTGCGCCGGAGCCGCCGGGACCCGGACCCGGGCGCCGCTTCAGGTCGGAGCGGACCGGCGTGGTGCGGGAGCTGTGCGCGCAGCCCGGTCAGCTGCTGACCCCAGGGTGAGTGCGGGCTGCGCGGGGCCGGGCTGGGGGAGCGGGCTGGGGCCGCGTCTCGGGACACCTGCGAAGTCGGCGGGACTCGGGCCGCCCGCGCTGACCCGGGCGCACACGTGTCGGGCACGCGGTGGGACGGGAGGCTGGCTGCGAGCACCGGCCGCGCCCGCCTGTGGCTGTCCGGAGCCTGACGGCCAGCCGTGGGCCCACCGCCCTTCCGCCCGCGCTGTGGACGGCCGTCTGCTGCCAGAGTGGACACGGCTGAGTGAGGCTCGGGGCGTGGGCTTTGTACAGAAAGGGCAGCGCGTAGTGAAACTCCGTGTCCAGAGCTTTGATCAAAGTTAAGTACCAGATGAGCTCAGTGCATTGCTTCAGCCGGTTAAACAGCGTCAAACCCTGGCAGTGAGTAGTTTTTGCGTTGTTTTTTGGTGTTTGAAATTTTCCGTGTCCTAGTGGTGCTGTGGGCTTGTTTGGGGCTGCTAACCTCAAGGTGGGCAATTCAAATCCAAGGGAGAAAGATGATGCTTGCTGCTCCCATAAAGCTTTCGCTTCCAAAACCCTGAACGGGGTGTGTGTGAACGGCAGTGGTTTGGGTTTATAGCCGTGGTCCATCCTGGGACTCTTTCATTTAAAGCTGATGAGCATTGTGTCTCCTTAGATAGAAAGCCTACCACTTCAGGCCCGCTGAGCCCTGTGTTTATCCCCGCACTGGAGATGGAGTTAGAGGAAATCCCTTAGAGTAGTGCCCTGTATGAACTCCTAAGTGCCCCCACCCAAGTTTGGGTGCTTGTGTGTGTTGTGTGGGTGCTGTGTGAACGCTCCAGGAAGCACTGCAGTGAGGGAGCATTGGCATCATCTCCAGGTGGGGATGTGGGACACAATGGCACACATGTGAAGTCAAGACCATTTCCTGCGTTTCCACATAAACATGCACAAAAGCAAGGCTGCAGGGGTTGACAATACAAATTGAGCTACTTCAGCAGACAGATGCAACACGGGAAGCAGTTATTCAACCATGTCAACCAAAGTTGGGGGATAGCTGCCTAGCTGCCAGGCTGGAAAAGGTCCATGTGCGGGCCACAGAAAGAGCATCAGATGGAACGTGTGGGTTAGTGCCGTCAAGTGGGTTCTAAGTCATAACCACCTTACAGTTCAGACTGACTTCAAATGGAATATAGAAATCATCAAACAACATCAGTAATCAAACAAGCGAGCCAAAACTTCCTGAAGGTAATTCAAAAATGACTGCAGCTGTGTGTGGACATGATGTTGTTAAGTGCCATCAAGTCGGTTCCAACTCATAGTGACCCTGTATAGGGTTTCCGAGGAGCAGCTGGTGAGCTGGAATCACTGACCTTGCAGTTCAGCACATGATCCCACACGGACGCACATTGACATGCAACTGCCAGAAGTTTACACTTACTAAGAAGAGGAGGTGAAACAAGGGATATCATTGCTAACGTCAAATGGATCATGGTCAAAAACAGTAACTTACCATGAAAATGTTTACTTGTGTTTTATGTGCTTCACAGAGGCAATTGAGTGTGTGCATCATAACAATTTTTGGATAACATTTGGAATGAGAAATCCAAAACATTGTGTTGTGCTTATGTGGAAGAACCTGTATATGGCTCCAGAGTCTGCCGTTCAAAGCAAGAGAACTGGCTGCAAACTGGTTTGAACCCGTTTGATCGTGAGCGACACTGGAGAATCGGAACAGACTTAAATTTGTAAAATGTGGGTGTACTGGAACAGGACCGATGACAGGTTGGAGCCCTGGACTCGGAGACTTGGAAGAGGAGCCTGACAAGGAGATTGGATTGCTGTCGGACTGACCAACACCACACGTTCAAAGCTTTTCAGTGGGCACTATTTGGAGCCCTCAGGAGCTTCGGTTGCTTTTCTTGTGTTTTCCGTTCTGTTTACTGTTACACAGATTCAGGGCTCTTCTGGCTTTGTTTTGTCATTCATGACTGAGCCATGGGGATATGCTACATGGTTCAGAATCGAAAAAGTTGTGCCAAAAAGTTTTCTCCTTTTATGTAATGCGTATGGTGAACAAGAAACTGAGCTTCGTAAACAAAGGGCTCACTGACAGCCTGCAACACACAGGTGACAGCACCTTGGGTGCTGGAAAGAAAGTCAGCTTGCAGTACTTACTGAGCATGCTCAAACACTAGAGGTTTCAATATGGATTACACCAAAATATGAAGAAAATGAAAATCCTCACAACTGGACCGATAAAGAACACCTTGCTAAATGAGGAAGAAGTTGAAGTTGTCAGTGAATTCGTTCTACTTGAATATGGAAGCAGCAGTCAGGAAGATAAATGGCATATTGCATTGGGCGGGCAGATCTGCAAACAACCTCATTAAACTCATTCAAAGCAAATGTGTCACTTTGATGACTAAGGTGCACCTGACCCAGTCTCCTCAGACACAGATGGAAGCTGGACAGTGGTAAAGGCTGACAAAAGAATAAACACGTCAGCCAGAAGTCAAGATGGTGAGGTGTCAGCTCACTGGGGACACTTCATCAGGAAAACGAATGACTGGAAAAAGACATAATTTGGTAAAGTGGAGGGTTGGTGGATATGAGGGAAACCCTCTTGAGACGGACCAACACAATAGCATCGGGGCCTCACCCATACTAACAGTTGTGGAGATGGCCGAGGACAGCGCATCGGTTCACTCAGTTCCACACAGAATTGCCCCGAGTGGGAGCCGACTTCAGTGCAACCGACAATCATAGAGAGGTCCTAGGACAGACTATTTCTCACTTTAAACCTTTTTGTTTTTTTTGATTGCTGCTTTTTCTACTGATGTTTGGTGTGATCATTACAAGCAGCAGCCTGCAGTTTGGGTGGGCATTACCTTATCCAGCAAAGACTGGAAAACCAGAACATGAAGCTGCTTTAAACTCATAAAACACAAAAGATGTCGCATTGATGACTAAGATGGACAATCTCCTGCGATGCTGGACAGCGATAAAGACTCTCCAAAGAATAGACCACCTGGTGTAGAAGTGCAGCCAGAAGCAAGGCTGCTTCTGGTTTTTGGTGGGACATGGAGGCCCTACACTTGGCTTATCTCAGTGCATACGCCCTGATGAGGTTCTTTCCCTTTACTGGAACTCCTCGCCACCAGGGTCCAGACAGCCCTCAGATTGCAGCTTGTGGTTCATCAGAGAAGTCACGTCAGGCTCTCTGCTGACTGATCAGAAACATACACAAGTCATCTAATATGAAATTATGGAAATTATATGCTTGGGTCAAGCCATTGGTACTTGGCCCACCGTTTTTGGGTCCCGAAGGGTGTGTGTTTGTTTGTTTGAACCTCTGCTTGGTCTGCTCATGGACTCTTGAGAGACAGACAAGAATTGATTAATTATTGTAAATATTTTGAGGGACTTTAAAAAAAAATAACCTTAAGCACAATAAGTTGCTTGATAAATAACTTATTTATCGTGAGACTGCTAGTGTGTTTGCACGCAGCGGCAGTGGTGTTCCTGTAAACTGATAGGATAAGATGAGCTTATTCATTCATGTTATGTCTGGGCACAACGTTAAGGAGATATGGAAGCATCTAGCCTAAGGAATTTATAGCATTGGATCTTTAAAAATGTCTTACCATATGAATTGCTATCAAGGGAAAGGGGAATCCCGTGTTGGGGTGTCTAACTTGGCCTAGTGTGGCTGTGGAAGTAGTTACTGAAATGAAGCATTGCAGACAGCAAGCCCGTGGCTCTGCTCCACGTGGAAATCACAGGTGAGGGATGCACACAACTCGCTGATGGCGAGTCATCAGCAAGCATCAGTCCTGGGAACTTAAAACTCGGGGTGTGGTTAAAATACTCTGTTGTCACCTTGGCCTGTCATAGGGTCATATGTGCCCGCTGTACACAGAGGACCGGAAGTGGCTGGAGACCACTTGTTCTGTGTCTTCCTGTCTGTCCTTGGGCTTTTTCTCTCTTAGAGATCTGCCTGACGCTGGGCAAGCAGGGTACTTTGTTACTTGTAATGTGTTTGTGGAGTAAAGTTATTCTGATGTATTCTAACAAGCCAACACCTGTCAGAAAACACTGGATTATGAGTTTATCGGGTGATTTCCTTCTTACTTCTCATCTGGTTTTTTCTGTCTGTTGTCATTCACTGAGTGAAACTGAAGTCCCCAGGAGAGAAGGGATGAAGCGTAAACTATGGGCTGTATCTGAACACAAGCATAAAGACTAGCAAAGCGGTACACAAGCTGCCCAGGTCCCTGGAGGGTGTGGCATTTGTATCTAGTTGAGATGTGAGTCGCTTAACCTCTGCCCTCAGCCTTTAAGCTAGAGTGTGAAAGTACTGCTGTCCAGGTACCAGAAAATAACTGCTGAGGAAACAAAAATCACCCCGGTTTTGACGCCTGGTGACCCTGCACGGGACTTCCGGGGAGCGGCTGGTGGGTTTGAACTGCCAACCTTGTGGGTCGCAGTCAAATATGGCTCCTGCAGCGCCAGAAATCTTTGCTATTGTTAGGTGCCGATGAATTTGCTTCAACTTAGAGTGACCCTGTGTACAAGAGAACCAAAGCCTGCCTGGTCGTCCTGTGCTGTCCTCATAGTTGTCCCGTTTGAGCCCTTTGCTGCTGTCATTGTGTCCCTCCATGTTTTTGGGCGTCTTCCTGGTTTTCACTGACATCCACTTTAATAAGTGTGATATCCTCTTCCAGGGACTGGTCCCTCCAAAGTTTGAGAGATGAAGCCTCGCCATCTGCTTCTAAGGAGCATGCTGGCTGCAAAATGAAGTCAGACACCTTGCAGTTGTAAAGATTTTTGTTTGTACACTCCATACTTGAAGGCTGCAATCTTTGAACTTTATCAGTATGTAGATTAAGTCCTCTTTGATTCCAGATTGTATCCCCTGTATATCATAGATTATTAATGAGTCTTTCTCCAATCCTGATGCCGTGTCTTTCTTCATATAATCCAGTTTCTCAAGTTATTTTTTCCGCATACAGATTGAATAAGTATGGTGTAAGGATACAACTCTGGCATACATGTTTCCTGATTTGAAACCATCCAGTATCCCCTTGTTCTGTTTGAACCCCACTGCCTCTTGGTCTGTGTACAGTTTCCTCATGAGCACAATCATGTCTTCTGGAACACTGTTCTTCACAAAGTTATCCATAGCGTGTGGTAATCTACACAGCTGAAAGCCTTTGCCCAGTTAAGAAAGCACAGGTCAACATCTTTCTGGTATTCTCGACTTTCAGCCAAGATCTGTCTGATGCCAGCAATGATCTCCTTAGACCCTGACCCCTTCGAAATCCGGCTTGAACTTCTGGTAGTTTGCTGTTGATGGACTGTTGTAACCATTTTTAAATGACCAACATTTTACTTGCACGTGATATTAAAGATAGTGTTTGATGATTTCTGCATTCCATTTGGTCATTTATCTTTGGACTATGCACAGATTTGAGTCTCTACCCGTCAGTTACCAGATAGCTGTCTTCCAGAGCATGTCAGTGCTGCCTCTGTTTGTTGGAAGATTTGAATTTGGGTGCAGTCAGTTCCTTTGAGCCTTTGCCAATGCTTTCAGGGCAGTTTGGACTTCTTCCTTCAGTTCATGGGTTCTTGATCATATGCTGCCTCTTGAAATGTTTCAGCATTGATCATACTGTTTGATACACTGTGTTCCTTTCACTTTTTTTTTTTTTGGCAGAAGACCTCCGTGTCCTATAAACAGCCCTTGGGTCACACAGTGCTGTGATGCAGTGAAAGCAGCCGTGGATGACCCCCTGCTTGTCCAGCAGTTCTCCCTGTCCCCTTCCATCCAGAGCAGTCTCTTTGATCATCGTTGGTGTTCTTGAAGCCATCATTTTGTGAAATGTCTCTCACTTTGGATTCCACGGCAGTGGGGTCACAGGCATGGCTCGTGAGCGTCTTCTGAACGCTCACAGCTCAGCTGTGTCCTGCGGGCTGCCGGCAGCCTTGAGCCTCTGGATAGTGTGGTCTTTGCAGACCTGCGTCTCTAGTCTTGCTGTGTTTGTGCCTGTAAGTGTGTTCGGTGATTCCAGTGCAGCCTGGAGACGCAGTCTTCCTCCCCTCCCACCCCGGCCTTCCTCCTTTCTCCCTTGGTTTTCTCTTCCTCACTTTCTCATGGTCAGAGCCCGTGGGGTTTCTATCAGAACATTGCAGTCTCTGTGCGGCACCCACCTACCTCCCCCACTGCCAAGCTGCTCTCTGCCCATCTCTGGGCATCACCTGTCACAGGCTCCTTCGTCCTCCACTTAGGGCGCTTTCCCATCTGCCCTGCTGGCCACCTCTCTTGGAGCACAGCAGGGCTTTCTCAAGATGCCCACCACCCATCCTCCGTCCTTCATGTGCGTTCCAGTCACCTGTCAAGACCTGATGCCCCCCACTTCACCCGCCCTGATGCTGCCTTGAAGTTTCCTTCCTTATACCCAGAACAGGGACCACACACACACACACACCACCCAGGTTCCAGGTTCCCGTTCTGTCTGGGACCACACCTACCCCCACCCCTCCAGTTTAGCTTTCCTCTGCCTGCCACTCAAGCTGCTTCGAGTCCTGGTAATTTGGCCCATGAGTCTTGTCCCTCTCCAGGGCCCTTTGAGCGCAGGACTGTGACCACCAGCTGCTCCCCAGGCCTCCGCGGCCTTCCATGGTGCATGGGACGGCTGAGACCTTGATTCTTTACATGGTGTGTTGAGCTCATTACATGTGTCAGGGTGCCGGTGGCCTGATGAGCCTGTCTGGGGTGAGGTTTGGTGCAGCACTGTGTGCCTGGGGACCCGCAGCCTGGCTGGGAGCTGCCCGGAGTGGCTCCTGTGGGATCCCTTACTTGTTCCCAGAGCACACAGCCTCCCGTGGGCAGGGGTGTTGAGGGTTAGGAAACACCCGCCTGTGAGAGTTTACAGAGCCAGTAACGGATAATCCACAGCTCATCTGTATCACAGACAACTGGCTGCCTGGTCAGTGCTGACTGAGCACAGTCCAAATGAGAGCAGGCGTTTTGTAGAAATGAGCAAGCTGCTTAGAAAATGTACATGGAGACGCCAAGAACCGAGAATGGCCAAGGCATGTAGAGCACCTGAGAGCGATCCTAAGGGTCTAACCAGAGACTTCCACAGAAGTGCCCACGAGCTGAGAGATGCTTCCAACAGATGGTGCTGGAGCCATAGTAACCTGTGTGGTGGGCAGATAACGGCCCCTGGGCCCCTGAATGTTGTTAAGTGCCATTCAGTTGGTTCCAACTCATAGTGAGTCTGTATAGGGTTTCCAAGGAGCACCTGGTGAGTTTGAACCACCAATCTGTGGTTCAAACCAACCTTGTGGTCCGTCCAATGCTTTATCCCACAGTGCCATACCAGGACTCCTGGGCCCTAGCAAAAGGGGCTTTGCAGGTGGGACTAAGTTAAAGATCTTGAGATGGGAGGTCACTTTGTTTTTCCAGGGGATACTCAGAGTAGCCAGATGGGTCCTCAAAGCAAAGCCTTTCTTGGCTGAGGTCTTTTAGCTGTGATGATAAGAGAGGTCCTGAGAAGACAGGGCCAAGGAATGAGTGTAGCCTCTAGAGTCTGGAAAAAACCAGGACATGGATTCTCTCCTAGAGTCTCCAGAATGGAAGAGCCCTGCCTTTCAGAAAGGAGCCCAGGGGAACTGTAGGATAAGTAGTGGACTGCCTATTACAAGATTAGCAGTTCAAGCCCACCAATCTGTCCACGGGAGAAAGATGAGGCTCCCACAAACATTTACAGCCTCAGAAACACTACATAGGGTCGCTGTTGGCTGGGACCAGCTTAGCAGCATTAAACAAATCATATCTACAGAACTTCAGGACCGGCCCCTAAGGTTAATACTTTCCATATGCCAAAAAAAGAAACATTCCTGGTCCCCTATACTTTATACCATATAAAAATTTAACTCAGAAGTGGGCGTAAGCCAAACCCACTGCGTCAAGTCGATTTTGACTCATAGCAGCTCTATAGACGCAGACAGCCTCATCTGTCTCTGAAAGAGCCTCTGGTGGGTTTGAACCACTGACTTTGCAGTTAGCCCAGTGATTTAGCCCACAGCACCACCAGTGCTCCTTCACTATAGATGTGGTGGTGGTTCTGTGCCGTGGAGTCGGTTCCGACTCATAGTGACCCTGTTACAGGCTTTCCGAGGCTGTAAATCTTTACGGAAGCAGAGAGCCTCATCTTTCTCCCGCGGAACAGCTGGTAGTTTTGAACCGCTGACGGTGAGATTAACAGCCCGACTTGTAACCACTATGCTCCTAGAGCTTCTTATATGCAGGAAATCACTTGAGAGTTGCAACTGTAAAACTGCTAGAAGCAAACAGGAGATAACCTTCATGATAAGGATTGGAAGCACCGAAGACTTGATAAATGGAACTACATCAAAACTAGGAACGTTTGCTCTTCAAAAGGCTCGAAGAATAAACAAAGGCGCACTGAGTGTTTAGGGTTTCCCTTCTATTAACCGTGCCCAGTGATTAAAACCAGAGTCAGAGGCTTGTCCTCTCGTTAGGAAATAAGGGTGCAGCCACCGTGTTCTGTTGTGCACACATTCCTGTGTGGTGTTTAATCAACAGAACCATATAATTGAAACGTAAGCAGCCCCAAGTGTTTCTGAAACTTCCAGATTGCTGAATTAACCGGTTTCCTCCATTTCTCAGAATAACCCCCAGCATTCCAAGAAGCAAGCTCTACCTTTTTTTGGGCAAAATAGCTCTTTTGGTTATAGAGAACCTCTCATTCTTCCAGGCAAATCCTTCAGCAGACTCACCGGCATGTTATTGAAATGTATCTGGTTTGGGAAAAGCCCCAGGTGTAGTGGTGCTGTCAGATGTGTCACCTCACCTGACCCAGTTCCCCAGCCCCAGCATGAGAGGGCGCCTCAGGGTAAAGGGGGCACAGATGTACTGAGTCTGAACTCGGAATTGCTTGTGAAACAGGCTTGGGACCACGTTGCTTTAAACTCTGCAGTGAGGGTGCCGGCACCTCACTTAGTGGAGTTTTCAGAGGTGTTGTCTTAGGAAGGGTGAATCTGGACGTGAGAGTAACAGTGTTTGAAATGAGGAGAGACTGAGATGGGGAAACTCATTTTAGAGGGTACTGTCTAAAGGTGGTGGTCTCAGAGGGTTAGAAAAGAGGATGGAGGGACCCTTGTTAAATCTAGGACTTGGTAAGTGGTGAAGGTTGGCAGTTGAAACTCACCAGAGTCTTCTCAAGGGAGAAAACCTTGGAAACCCTACACCATCCTATAGGTCACTGAGTCAGAATGAACCCAACAGCAGTGGGTTTGGGTTTTTGTGTGGTAAGCACACAAGAGAAGAGTAGAAGATGATGCCGACATTTTAAGACTTAGATCCATTCAAAGAGTAGAGTTTAGGTTAGGAAATCACTGGGAGCCAGGAGTCGGATGTCCATGTGGAGGACTAGGGTTTGTGTGGTTGAGGGACCATTTGAGGGAAGAGGGTGACTGACTGGTGATGAAGGTGTGGGCTGGAGTTGGAGGGGGCACAAAGCCCGGTGGTGTAAGGCCCAAGGAAGCAAGGGAGGCCGGTGGTGATGGGATTATAGGGAGCAGCGGTGGACAGTGGGAAGCCCATGCTCGTGAAGTCTGAAGAAGCAAGATAGAGAAGCGCTGCTGATGGGTAAGAACAAATCTCCAACAGCTCGACCGTGGACCAGCAGGACACTCGTCGTGGACTGATTTTGATTTTGATAAGGAGAGGAAGGTTGATTTGAAGACAAAAGAAGTTGTAGTGTGGTTTGGGAACCGGAGAGGTTACATTTCCTTTTCCTCTGTTAGAAGATTGGAGACATTTGAGCCTGTTTGGGGATCGAGGTTAAAATGATACCAGTTGATATCATGGTATCAGTTGATGGAGCATCTCTGGAGAAACTGCCAGGGACAGAAAGCAGCGAGAAAGGAAATGTGCAGCGAGGTGAGGAGGAGCTGCCAAATTCACTGAAAGCACACTGTGTAGGGTAGCCAGGGATAGAAAGTGGGTAAGTGTGACTTCCGGCCCCACAAGCTTACAGTCCGTCCAGGAGGGAGGGCGCTCAATGGGAATTTAGGTGCTTGTATTTGCCCTTTGTGGCCACTGGACAGCTGCCAGCCTGTGGGAATTAGTTGTAGTCCCACAAGCCTTTGGGATCTGAGTAAGGAGGGACCTCCATGTTTATGAGACATTGTAGCTGATTCCTTGGAACCCAGAATGTCTATATTTTGCGATGCATTTTTTTATTGCTTTAATTTTCATGTTTAGTGTTTTTAAGAAACAGACTTTTCTAGAGTGGCGGTTCCATTTTAGCACAAGTCTTACAAGTATGAGCCTCTTTCTCCACATGTTTGCCGGCATTTGGTGTTGGTGTCCTTTGCCCATTTTGTAACTGACCTGGTTGGTTTTGTAGTTAGATTTTGAGCGTTCTTTATATATTCTAGATGGTAGCGCTTGGTTGATTTTGTGTAGTTGAATGTTGAGAGTAGCCCTTGGTCGATAATGTGCTCTTTTGAAAATATTTTCTCCCCGTCTATCCATTTTCTTTTCATCCTCTTCACAAGTTTTTTTCATTTTTGCAAAGCAAGTTTTAATATTTTATGAGGTTCAGTTTATCAGCTTGTTTTCTTTGATGAATCATCATGATTCTTTTGGTCAAATCTAAGCATACTTGCCAGTCCCAGATTCTAAAGATTGTGTGTGTGTGTGTGTGTATGTTTGTTTCTAAAAGGTTTATAGTTTTACTTCTAATCTGTGATCTCTTTGAGTGACTTCTATGGGTTTTAACTCTGCATGTCCACTTGCTCCAACACAGTTTGTGGGAGTCTTTCTTCCATGGATTTATTTTGCACCTTTGTCAAAATTTCAGCAGCTTATTTGTATAGGTCTATCTCTGGGTTCTCTATCCTGTTCCATGGACCTCATGTGTCTTTCTGCTAACTTTACCACATTGTCTTGATTTCTGTAGCTAAATAAGTCTTGAAATTGAATAGACTGATTCCTCTCTTTGTATTCTTCTTTTTCACAATTTTTTTATCTAGGGCCTGTGCCTTTCTTTATAAATTCTTTTCCTACCTGTAAAAATAAAGCTGGGATTTCTGTAGGAATTCCATCAGACCTGTAGATCAATGGAGATAATTGGCATCTTTACTATGTTGAGTTTTCCATTCCGTAAACATAGTATGTCTTTTCACTTATTACACTCTTTGATTTTCATCAGTGGTTTATGATCCTGTAGGTGCTTTGCATACAGATCCTATATACATCTTGTTTTACACCTGAGCTGTTTTCTGTGGAACTATTTTAAATGCTGTTGTGTTTTTCCATTTTTGTGTATGAGAATTAGAAGCATTATAACAGGTTTATCAGAAAAATGTACTTGAACCAAAGGCTCCCTGTAGACTGGGAATCACATGAGGAGATACAGATGTATTCATCTTTAATAGTATATCAGGTTGTTCCTTAGTATTTAACAAGGTTTTCATTTGTATAAATTTTCTATCAGATATGTGAAAAGACTATGTAAATATCTTAATATATTTGAGACAACGATCCTATCATTCCCAGTGTTCCCTTCAAAGTGAGAGATCCATGGATGAGACGAGTGACAAAGTGGTTTTGTTCCTTCATTTTATGGGTCAGAAGTGAGAGCTCAGGGATAATGGATCTGCCTAGAGTTAGAGTTCAGAGAGTGGCACTATCACTTGGGTTCACTAATGCTCACAGCCAGGTTCACCAGAACTTGGGGTAGAGGGTGCTCACACTCACATTCACACCAGAGCTTGGAGAGTCCTCACCCTGGGTTCACACCAGATCTTGGGGTAGAGGGTACTCACACCAAGGTTCCCACCAGAGCTTGGGGAGTACTCACACCTGCGTTCCCATCAGAGCTCGGTGTAGAGGGCACTCACACCCAGGTTCCCATCAGAGCTTGGTGTGTAGGGGGCACTCACACCCGGGTTCACACCAGAGCTTAGAGAGCACTCACACCCGGATTCACACTGGAGCTTGGGATAAGACTGCATGTACCCTCAGGCTCCTTGTCACCACTGAGCACACTAACGGTGTCCCCTCCATCTGTTTGCAGAGCTGTCCTGCTGAGGTTGGAGGGATGCAGTCACCCTGTGGTTATGAAAGGACTGTGTGCTGAATGTGGTCAGGACCTAACCCAGTAAGTACTGTATTAGGGAACCACCTGACGAGGGTAAGAAGCGAGAATGTGCTTCGGAGGCACGAGTGTGGGAGCAGAAAGGGCTGCAGTTCCACGTGGCAGGTGCCCTCTGGTCTGCTGTGTGTGCAGACACCAGCTCCATTTCCTGACGTCTACAGCACGTACCAGTTAAACACGGAAGGTCAACCCCTGTGTGTCGTGTCTCTGTGTCTCTCCTCTCTCCCCACACAGGCTGCAGAACAAGAGCGGGCGGCAGCGGATGCCGGTCTCCACAGCCACGGTGTCCATGGTGCACAGTGTGCCCGAGCTGATGGTGAGCTCCGAGGTGAGGCCTGCCGCCGTCTAACAGAAGTAGCACCTGAGAAAACCTTTTCCTGAGGAATGGGGGGGGGGGGGGGGTTGGAGAAAGCACTGATGCTGCCGTCACGGTTCCTTCTGAAGTAACCCCTCGTGAGACAGAACCGGGGGTCTCTGGGCATTATAAAAGGTGGTGAAGTGCTAACTGACAACTTGCAGATTCAAAGTCTAGCCACAGGTACTCAGTAGTAAGGCCGAGCAATCGACTTCCTAAGAAACCAGCATTGAAAGCCCCGTAGAGCACACTAGCCAATACAGGAGCTGAGGGGGCACGCACGTTCTAGCACGTTGTGTCCATGGTTGTACACACTGGGTTCTGGGAGGTGGCAGGCAGTGGAGATGGGTCAGAACTCTGCGATACCCTTTTGATAAAGTTGCGCCATATTTTGGCTCATATGCATTTACTTTAGGAGTCCTGGCATGGTGCTGTGGGTTAATGCGCTGGATTGCAAAGTCGTTTGAACTGCAAGGTCGGTGGCTCAAGCTTACCAGTTGTTCCTTGGAAACCCTATACAGGGTCACTATGGGTCAAACATTTACTTTGGACACCTGATGTGCAGTTGTGGGTTAATGCGTGGGACTGCAAAGTCGGTTTGACCTGCAAGGTCGGCACTTCAAGCTCACCAGCTGCTCCTTGGAAATCTTATACAGGGTCACTACAGGTCAGAATCAACTCAACAGCACTAAGCCACAACAGCCACCACATTCGCTGTGTGTCCTGTTTTCTTTCTCATTTTAGCAAGCTGAAAAACTGGGACGGGAAGACCAGCAGCGATTGCATCGCAACAGGAAGCTGGTGCTCATGGTCGACTTGGACCAGACCTTAATCCACACGACAGAGCAGCACTGCCGGCAGATGTCCAACAAGGTGCAGTTCCTCGGGCTGCTTGGGGTTGACCACACCGTCGTCACCTTCTACCGTCCCTACAGGGCCTTGTGGAGTTAGGCCACAGATTTTATTTCCACAGCTGTGCCGTGTTGTTTCATCCTCACCTGTGTGTGTACCCTTTCACAGGGTAGACCAGGAACCTGTCTGGACTAACGAACTAAGTGTCCCTTATCAAGAGATTTGATGAGTGTGTGAAACCTGTGTTCATGGAAAATGGAATTTAAAAATACTGAGATTTTTCCCCTGAACATATTGCTGCTTCTGCGTTATCTCAGTGATGGACTCCTACCTGCCGTGGTTGGCGCACGTTACTTAACTAGTAAAAGGTGCTCTTGTAGAACTTGGTCCATGTCTTGTGGAGGTGTTGGACTGGTCCTACGGACCAGCACTTGTGTCCTGTCATCTCCTCGCATCACCTACAGAACACAGGGTCTGTGTTTCACTTTCGTTTGTCATTTCTGTGTATCAGGGTAGCATATAAGAATACATTACGTTCTTTTGTGTAGCATAAGCTGGTGTTTCAGATGGTTTCATTCCTCCCTACTACTCTACTTATTAGATGTTTACAAGGTATGTGGCCTTTATGAAAATCTGATGTGCATGTATGTACCTGCTGTATGACCTTGGCTCTTTCTGGTT
>NW_006410541.1:15856-16550 GCF_000296735.1 Chrysochloris asiatica | reverse complement strand
ACTCATCTGCCATGTAGCTATCTCTCAGTACATGGACACATTGGAATCGTGTGCCATGTAGCTAGAACTCTGTATACAGAAATGATGCAGTTCTCTGCCATGTAGCTACCTCTCTGTATATGGACATTTTGGACTCATTTGCCATGTAGCTAGCTCTCTGTGCATTGATATGTTGGACTGATCTGCCATGTAGGTAGCTCTCTGTATTTGAACATTTTGGATTTGTCTGCCATGTAGCTAGATATCTGTATATGGACATGTTGGACTCAACAGGCATGTAACCAGCTCTCTCTGCATGAATATGTTGGACTCATCTGCCGTGTAGCTTGACCTCTATATATATACACATGTTGGACTCATCTGCCATGTAGCTAAATCTCAATATATGGACATGTTGGACTCTTCTGCCATATAGCCAATACTCTGTATATGGACGTTTTGGAATACTCTGCATGTAGCCAACTCTCATTATATGGCCACGTTGGACTCATCTGCATGTAGCTATTACTCTGTATATGGACATGTTGGACTCATGTGCCATGTAGCTTGCTCTCTGTATATGAACATGTGAGACTCATCAGCCATGTAGCCAGCTCTCTCTGTATGAACATGTTGGACTCATCTGCCATGTAGGTAGCTCTCAGTATATGGACATGTTGGGTTCATCTGCCATGCATGTAATGCTCTGTATATG
>NW_006410541.1:14405-15131 GCF_000296735.1 Chrysochloris asiatica | reverse complement strand
ATATGTACACATGTTGGTCTCATGTGCCATGTAGCTAGTATTCTTTATATGGACATGTTGGACTACTCGGCCATGTATCTAGTTCTCAGTATATGAACACGTGGGACACATCTACCATGTTGCTAGAACTCTGTATATAGAAATGTTCCACTATTATGCCATGTAGATAGCCCTTTTATATGGACATTTTAGACTTGTCTGCCAAGTAGCTACCTCTCTCTGCATGGATATGTTGGACTAATCTGCCATTTAGGTAGCTTTCTGTATATGAAAATGTTGGACTTGTCTGCCATGTAGCTAGTCCTCTGTATATGGACATAAGGGACTCATCAAACATGATGCCATCTCTCTCTGTGTGAACATGATGGACTCATCTGCCATGTAGCTAACTCTCAGTATACGGACATGTTGAACTCATCTGCCATGGATCTACAACTCTGTATAAGGAAATGTTGCATTCCTCTACCATGTAGCTAGCTCTCTGTATATGGACATTTTGGACTCATTTGCCATGTAGCTAGCTCTCTGTGCATGGATATGTTGGACTTGTCTGCCATGAAGTTAGCTCTCTGTATATGAACATATTGGACTGGTCTGCCATGTAGCTAGCTCTCTGTATATGGACATGTTGGACTCATCAGCCATGTAGCAAGCTCGCTCTGTATGAATGTTGCATTACTTTGCCAGGTAGCTAGCTCTCTGTATATGGACATTTTGTTCTCGTCT
>NW_006410541.1:13374-13862 GCF_000296735.1 Chrysochloris asiatica | reverse complement strand
ACATCTACCATGAAGGTAGTACTCTGTATAAGGACATGTTGGACTACTATGCCATGGAGCTAGATCTCAGTATATGGACACGATGGAATTGTCTGCCATGTAGCTAGAACTCTATTTATGGAAATGTTGCACTACACTGCCATGTAGCTAGCTTTCTGTATATGGACATATTGTACTCGTCTATCATGTAGCTACCTCTCTATGCATGGATATGATGGACCTCTCTGCCATGTAGATAGCTCTCTGAATATGATCATATTGGAATTGACTGCCATGTAGCTAGCTCTCTGTATATGGACATGTGAAACTCATCAGCCATGTAGCCAGTTCTCTCTGTATGAACATATTGGACTCATCTGCCTTGAAGCTCATTTCCTATATATACGCATGTTGGACTCATCAGCCATGTAGCTAATTCTCAGTATATGGACATGTTGGACTCATCTGCCATGTAGCTAGATCTCTGTATATAGAAATGTTGCACTACG
>NW_006410541.1:9705-10323 GCF_000296735.1 Chrysochloris asiatica | reverse complement strand
CATATTAGACCCATCTGCCATGTAGTTAACTCTCAGTATATGGACATGTTGGACTCATCTGCCATGTAGCTAGTACTCTGTATATGGAAATGTTGCACTACTCTGCCATTTAGCCAGATCTCATTATATGGACACATTGGACCCATCTGCCATGTAGCTAGAACTCTGTATATGGAAATGTTGCACTAAACTGCCATGTAGATAGTTCTCTGTATATGGACATTTTGGACTTGTCTGCCATGTAGCTAGATTTCTGTACATGGATATGTTGGACTGATCTGCCATGTATGTAGGTCTCTGAATATTATCATATTGAACTTGTCTGCCATGTGGGACACATCAGCCATGTAGCCAGCTCTCTTTGTGTGAACATATTGGACTCATCTGCCTTGCAGCTCGTTCTCTATAAATACACATATTGGACTCATCTGCCATGTAGCTAACACTCAGTATATTTACATCTTGGACTCATCTGCCACGTAGCTAGTGCTCTGTAGATACACATGTTGGACTCTTCTGCCTTGTAGCTATTGACGTATATATACATATGTTGGACTCATCTGCCATATGGCTAACTTTCAGTATATGGACATTTTGCACTCATCTGCCTTGTAGCTA
>NW_006410541.1:7632-8223 GCF_000296735.1 Chrysochloris asiatica | reverse complement strand
GCTCTGTAGATACACAAGTTGGACTACTCTGCCATGAAGCTAGCTATCAGTATATGGACACGTTGGACTTATCTGCCATGTAGCTAGAACTCTGTTTTTTGAAATGTAGCACTACTCTGCCATGAAGGTACCTCTCTGTATGGACATTTTCAATTCGTCTGCCAAGTAACTTGCTCTCTGTGCATGGATATGTTTGACTGATCTGTCATGTAGGTAGCTCTCTGTTTATAAACATATTGGACTTGTCTGCCATGTAGGTAGCCCTCAGTATATGGACATGTTGGACTCATCATCCTTGTAGCCAGCTCTCTGTGTATGAACATGTTTGACTCATCTGACTTGTAGCTTTCCCTATAAATGTACACATGTTGTAGTTATCTGCCATGTAGGTAACTCTCAATATATGGACATGATGGTTTCATCTGCCAAGTAGGTAGTACTCTGTATTTGGACATATTGGACTATGCTGCCATGTAGCTAGCTCTCAGTATATGGACATGTTGGACTCATCTGCCATGTAGCTAGTTCTCTGAATATGGAATTGTTGCACTACTCTGCCATGTAGCTGGCTCTCTGTATATGGACATTTTG
>NW_006410541.1:3651-4317 GCF_000296735.1 Chrysochloris asiatica | reverse complement strand
CCATATGAACATGTTGGACTCATCTGCCTTGTAGCAAGTCCTCTATACGTACACTTGTTGGAGTCATCTGCCCTGTAGTTAGTCCTTTAAATATACACATGTTGGACTCATCTGCTATGTAGCTTGTACTCTGTTTATGGGCATGATTTAGTACTCTGACATGTAGCTATCTCTTAGTATATGGACACGTTGGAATCATCTGCCATGTAGATGGAACTCTGCATATGGAAATGTTTTTTCTCTCTCCCATGAAGTTAGCTCTCTGTATATAGGCATTTTGGAGTCGTCTGCTATGTAGCTACCGCTATGTGCATGGATATGTTGGAGAGATCTGCCATATAGATAGATAGCTCTCTGTATATGTATATATTGGACTTCTCTGCCATGTAGCTAGTTCTCAGTATATGGACATCATGGCATCATCAGCCATGTAGCCAGGTCAATGTGTATGAACATTTTGGGATCTTCTGCCTTGTAGCTAGTCCACTAAATATACACGTGTTGGACTCATCTTCCATGTAGCTAACTCTCAGTATATGGACATGTTGGACTCATCTACCATATAGCTAGTACTCTGTATATGCACATGTTGGACCACTCTGCCATGCAGCTAGCTCTCAGTATATGGACACATTGGACTCATCAACCATGTAGTTAGGACTCTGT
>NW_006410541.1:0-673 GCF_000296735.1 Chrysochloris asiatica | reverse complement strand
ATACATGTTGGTATCATCTGCCATGTAGCTAACTCTCAATATATGGCAATGTTGGTCACATGTGCCATGTAGCAAATACTCTCTATATGGAAATGTTGCACTACACTGCCATGTAGCTATCCCTCTCTATATGGACATTTTGGACTCATCTACCATGTTTCTAACTCTCTGGGAATGAATATGTTGGACTGATAAGCCATAAGTAGCTCTTTGCATATGAACATGTTGGACTTGTCTGCCATGTAGTTAGCTCTCAGTTTATGGACATGTTGGACTCATCAGCCATGTTACCAGCTCTCTCTGTATGAACATGTTGGTCTCATTTGCCTTGTAGCTAATCCTCTAAATATACATATGTTGGACTCATCTGCCATGTAGCAAACTCTCAGTATATGGACATGTTGGACTCATCTCCCATGTAGCTAGCACTCAATATATGGACATGTACTCATCTGCCATGTAGCTAAAACTCTGTATATGGATATTTTGGACTTGTCTACTATGTAGTCATCTCTCTGTGCATGCATGTGTTGAACTTATTTGCCATGTAGGAAGCATTCTGTATATGAACACATTGGACTTGTCTTCCATGAAGCTCGTTCTTTGTGTATGGACATGTTGGACTCATCAGCCATGTAGACAGCTCTATCTGTATGAACATGTTGGACTCATC
>NW_006410540.1:13830-14368 GCF_000296735.1 Chrysochloris asiatica | reverse complement strand
AATTGCTACAATTTGATGAACCTGACCTATACTCATGGAGGTAGTAACTCTAAATACCAACAGAGAGGGAAGGAGTCTTCACATCAAGTATCAATTCTATCCCCTCTGTACAGGGTAGATGGGGATGGGCAACGTAGACACTGGCTACCTAAAATGAGAGGGCAATAATGGCACGAAGTGACTGGCTAACAAGGTTTCAAGAGGGAGTTTAGTTTAAGAGTGTCAGGGGAAGAAAGGGTCCCCACTGAATAGTTTTCTTCTTGTCTAAATGGGTGATGGAGATAAGATTCGCATGATTCAATAGTGAATAATTGTTATCATGACTAATTGCGACTGTCACAATTGTAAAGGCAGAAGTTTTGTAACAAAAACAGGGTAGTGGTTAATCTTACAGTCCAGTTGTTTAAATAGCTAAAGTGAATAGAGAAAAATAATGTTAACTTATGGTACATGGAGTGGATTATAATCACTGTAATGAAACAAGGTGTATGATTTGTTGAATGTAAAACTAATGATCTGCCCTGTGAACATCACTCAA
>NW_006410540.1:9850-11420 GCF_000296735.1 Chrysochloris asiatica | reverse complement strand
TTGCCCTCTTTTGTATGTTGTTAGGTGCCATGAAGTCCATTTCCTTTCATAGCAACCACATGTAACAGAGTAGAACTGCTTCATAGGGTTCCTAGGCTGTAGTATTTATAGAAGAAGATCATAAGGCCTTTAGCCAGTGGAGCCATTGGCTGGGTTTGAACTCCCACCCTTTCAGGTAGCACCTGAGTTCTTAATCATTATGCCAACAGATCATTATAGTATATGGATGAATGAACCATAGTTTATTCACAAGTTCTGTATTAGTGGGCATTTGGGTTGTTTCCATTTGGGTTCTACTTGATGTATATGAGCTATGAAGTAAAGCTTTCTACAAACCTCTCTCTCCTCCTTTTTCTGTTCTTTGCTGAATACACTTGGGCTAGATTGCTAGAAGTGGTACTGCTGGGTCATAGGATAAACACATTATAAATTTTCTCAACATTACTAATTTCCCTCAAAAATCATTGGACCATTTTGCCTTCCTACCAGAAATGTCTGAGAGTACTTATTACCACAAAACATTTACCCATGGCATCTAATGTCAAATTTTGGGATTTTTGTTGATGTCACAGGTGGAAAATTGTAAAAGTATATTTCTAATTTGTAGTTCTCTTATTATGGGCAAGATTAAGCATCTTATTTTAGTTTAAAGGCCACCTGAATTTTTTGTCTATGTGTTACCCAGTCATATTGCTTATATATTTTCTATTATATATCTCTTGTATATTTTTCTTTACTTCTTTCAAAAAAATAAGCTTCTAAAGAGAGACACAGACACACAAAGAGAGACGTGCAATAACATGTATTTAGTTATAGTAGTATATTTCGTAAATCCCTGATTTGTTCCAGGAGACATGGGAATAAAGAAGATGATCAGCTGCCTGCCCTGGGGTGTGGGAATTTCTTTGAAGAAGCAATGTCTGAACTAAGTCTTAATAATGAAGGATAACAAGAGCTGGTGAGCTGAAGAATAGGTGAGAAGTGAGGGGCTTTGGGCAAAGAGACAGGCTCAGAAGGGAGAAGCAGCCAGTAGCAACACTGTAAATAGCTAATGTTGAGTGCTGCTGGAGTTCAGTGTTGATGGAAAGTCCTGAGAAGAAATGCCTGAAGACAGGAGACCCCAGCAGGTTAAAGAAACCCAGGAAAGTAAAGATACGAGCATGAACCAGGTAAGGGAAGACAATGGAGTACAGAGACACATTTTGGAAACAGAGGTAGAAAGGAATCAAGGACGAACCAAATGCTCCAGTTTGCGTGACTGATGTGTGGTGGTGGTGGTTGTTTCATGCTGTCAAGTGGGTTCCAACTCATAGCGATCCTACTCACAACAGAGTGAAACAGTGCATGGGGCTGAACCATCCTCATGATTGTTACACTCAAGCTCATTGCTGCTACCACTATGCCAATCCATCTCATTGGAGGTCTTCTTCTTTTTTGCTGAACAAGCATAAAGTCCTTCTCCAGGAACTGGTCCCTTGTTATAAAATATCCAAAGAATGAGAGTTGAAATCTCACCATCCTGGTTTCTAAGGTACATTCTGGCTGTCCTTCTTCCAACACAGATTTATTT
>NW_006410540.1:7296-9460 GCF_000296735.1 Chrysochloris asiatica | reverse complement strand
TACTGAAAGCTATGACATTTGATCCTCATCAGTAAGTATTTTAAGTCCTCTTCACTTTCAGCAAGCAAGGTTATATTATCTGCATTTTGCAGGTTGTTAATGAATCTTCCTCCAATCCTGATGTCACATTCTTCTTCATATAATTCAGATTCTCGGATTACTTACTCAGTATATAGATTGAATAAGTATTGTGAAATAATACTATTGTGATGCATACTTTTCCTGATTTTCAAAGATTCAGTATCCCCCTTTCCAATGATTGCCTCTTAGTCTATGTACAAGTTCTTCAAGAGGACAATCGAGTGTTCTGGAATACCCATTTTCACAATGTTATCCCTAGCTTCTCATAATCTACACAATTGAAAATATTTGCTTAGTCAATAAAACATAGGCAAGCATCTTTCTGGTATGCACTGCTTTCAGTCAAGATCCATCTGATGTTAACAATGATATCCTAGATCTACATCCTCTTCTGGATCTGGCTTGAGTTTCTGGCAGTTCCCCGTCAGTGTACTGTTGCAGTCATTTTTTTTTTTTTTAATTATCTTCAGCAAAAATTTTCTTGCATGTGATATGAATGATATTGTTCAATGATTTCTGTATTTCATTGGGTCACCTCTCTTTACAATGGGCACAAACATGGAACTCTTCCAATCAATTGGCCAGTTAACTGTCTTCCAAATTTCTTGGCATAGATGCATGAGTGCATCTAGTCTGCATCAGTTTGTTGAAGAATTTCAACAACTGTCTTCCATTAATTCCTGGAGTCATGTTTTTTGCCCATGCCGTAAGAGAATCTTGGACTTTTTCCTTCATTACCATCTGTTCTTTATCATATGCTACCTCTTGAGCAGGTCAAACATCAACCATTTCTTTTTGGTACAGTGATTCTCTGTACACCTTCCATTTTCTTTTGATGCTTTCAATATTTTGCCCATAGAACCATTCAATATTATAAGTTGAGGCTTGAATTTTTTTCTTCAGTTCTTTCAGCTTGACATATACTGAGCACATTCTTCCCTTTTGGTTTTCTAACTCCAGGTATTTGCACATTTCATGACAATACTTTGTCTTCTTGAGTTGTCCTTTGAAATTTTCTGTTCAACTCTTTGGCCTCCTCATTTCTTCCAACTGCTTTAGCATCTGTACACTGGAGAGCACGTTTCAGAGTGTCTTCTGACATCCATTTTGGTCTTTTCTTTCTTTCCTGTCTTTTTCGTGACCTTTAGCTTTTGTTGTTCTTGATGTCATCCCACATCTCTTCTGGTCTTTGGTCACTAGTGTCTAATGCATTCACTCAAATCTGTTCTTGAGATGGAGTCTAAATTCAGGTGTCACATACTCAAGGTCATATTTTGGCTCTCGTGGACTTTTATACTTTTCTTCAAACGCAATCTAAACTTGCATATGAGTAACTGACAGTCTGTTCTACAGTCGAACCCTGGCCTTGTTTTGGCTGATGCTATTCTACTTTCCACAGATGTAATCAGTTTGATTCCTGTGTATTCCATCTAGTGAGATTCATGTGTATAATCACCTTTTTATGTTGTTTTAAAAAAGCATTTGCAATGAGTATGTCATTGGTCTTACAAAATTCTAGCATGGAATATCTCCAGCATTTCTTTTAGAAAGGTCATATTTTCCAAAAACTGATTATTTCTCCTGGCTTCCAACCTTCACACACCAATCATCAGTAGTTATCAATACATCTTGATTACATGTCTGATCAATTTCTAACTGAAGAAGTTGGTAAGAATTTTTTCATCATCACTGGCTTTTGTGGCAGGTACTTAAATTGGAATAATAGTGGTATTTAACTAGTCTTCCTTGTAGATGTATTATCCTATAAGAGACAACAATGTACTTGAATATAGATGTTGACACATTCTTTTTGACAATGAATGAGATGGCTTTCCTCTTCAATTTGTCATTCCCAGCATATTAAAACATAATTGTCAGATTCAAAATGGCCAGTAATACTCCATTTTAGCACACTCATCTATGCCAAGAAATTGGAAAATAGCTACCTGGCCAACTGATTGGAAGAGATCCATATTTGTGACCCTTACAAAGAGAGATGACCCAATGGAATGCAGAAACCATCAGATAATATCACTAATATGCATAAAAGTAAAATTCTGCTAAAGATAATTCAAAAGTGGCT
>NW_006410540.1:5451-6371 GCF_000296735.1 Chrysochloris asiatica | reverse complement strand
CAGCCAAAATATTCTTTAGAAGCCAGGATGACCAGAGTTCATCTCTTATTTCGTGTTGTTGTTAAATGCCGTCCTGTAGGTTCCGACTCATAGCAATTCTGTATAAGGTTTCCAAGGAGTGTCTGATTAGCTTAAACCTCTGACCTTGCTGTTCAAACCGACTTTGCAGTCCAGCACATTAACCCACAGCACCACACCGGGACTTAGTATTATCAGGAGGAACCAGTTCCTGGAGATGGACACCATGTTTGATAAAATGGAGGGTCATTGAAAAAGAGGAAGACCCCCAAGATGGATTGGCATATGGCAGCAATAATGAGCTCAAGTGTGGCAGTGATTGTGAGGTTGGTGCAGAGCCCGGCAGAGTTTCATTCTGTTGTGCATAAGGTTGCTATGAGTTGGTACCAACTAGATAGCACCTAACAACAACAACAACAATGTCTAGGATGTCAATCTTTTTGCATTCCATTTCTTTTTTGACAAACTCCAATATTCCTAGATTCATACTTCATACATCCCATATTCCAATTATTAATGGGTGCTTGCACCTATTTTTTTCTCCTTATTTTGAGTTGTGTTCCATCAGCAAACTAAGTCCCAAAGCATTATTCAATATGTACTATCGTGGTCAACTCTACTTTGAGGAGGTAGTTCTTCCCCAGTAGTATTTTGAGTTCCTTCCAACCTGGGGGCTCATCTACTAGCAGTATACCTGACAATATTCTTATGCTATTCATAATGTTTTCATCTTCCAGCATTATATCAGACAATGCTTCACTGCTATTCATAACATTCACAGTGGCTAAACATTCAGAAGTAGTTCGTCTCTCCTTTTTTCTAATCTTAGTCTGGAAGCTCCGCTTATACCTGTCCACCATTTAAAACCCTTCAGGTATTTAAAATACCAGTGGCATAGCTTC
>NW_006410540.1:0-1147 GCF_000296735.1 Chrysochloris asiatica | reverse complement strand
AGATGGGACTGGTGAAAGGAGATGGGGATAAGACTCTTGTGGTTCAGTAATGAATAATTGCTATCAGGACTGATTGTGAATGTTGCAAATGTAAAGGTAACACAAGGAGGGGAGTGGTTGATCTTGCAGTCCAGGAGTGGAGGACCCTGGGACCATCAAGAGAGAAGAGCGGAGTAAGGGACCTTATCCAAAGAAACAGCGACACCAGAGATGGAGGCAGAGATGATGACATGGAGAGATGGAGCAGCTGGGGACTCTAGACCCAAGAGGGGAGAGGGGCTGTGTGCTAGTGGCCAGGGGGCTGGCGTGCAGAGTATACTCTTTGGTTGCTTGAATAAGTATATATTCCTGAGTACTTTGGTGTACATCCAAAACAAAACAGAGGGATTGGAAGCAAAAAAAGAGAGCAAATATCCCAGTCCTTTTTAAAAAAAGTAGATTGTCAAGCCTTTCTTCTGAGATAATTCTGCGAGAACACAAACCTCCAACATTTTGCTTAGCAGGTGAACACATTAACCCTTTAAATCTCTCAGGGACTCTAAGTATTGCCTTATTTTATGCTCAAACAGTTGGAGTATATTATACAAAGTTATGCCCTTCCAAATAGATTCTTTAAAAAAAATCAGCATGGGATGCTTAACTGTTGTTGTTAGTTGCTAGTGAGTCAATTATGATTTATAAGGAACTCAGAGAAGCAATGTTTTATATGGTATTCCAGGCTGTAACATTTGGATTCAGATCACTAGGTCTGTATTCTGAATATGATTGGCTAGTATTTATTAATATGTTTTTCAAGTTTGAGGATCACAAAAATGTTTAATAAACTAATTCTTAAAAGTTAAAAAAAAAGAAAAGAAAGTACCATGGGTTGCCAAAAGAACAAACAGATCTGTTTTGGAAGAAGTGCAGCCAGAGTGCTCTCTGGAGACCAGGATGGCCTGACTTGTCTGTTATACATTGGGCATATTGTCAGGAGAGACCAGTCACTGGATAAGGATAAAAGGTTTGGTAAGGTGGAGGGTCAGAGAAAAAGAGGAAGACCCCCAGAGAGCTGTATTGGCAAAGTGGCAGCATCAGTGGGCTCAAGCATGGCAACAATGTGAGGTTGGCCCAGGACTGGGCAGTGTTTTGTTCTGTTGTGTATAGG
>NW_006410539.1:12700-14540 GCF_000296735.1 Chrysochloris asiatica | reverse complement strand
CCAGAGTCCCAGAGGCATGTGAATATGAATAGGGTTAGTCCAAGGGAGAAAAAAAGATTAAACTTGAGTGGTTTAAAAGGTTTATGTGTTTGACTGCCTTATAGATACTGGTTTCTCCTGCCTGTTATTTTAAAATAGGCATACATGTCTGATAGAAATGAATATTGGAATACAGAGAGCCTGTAAACATGCCAATAGCCTCTACTTGATTTAAGTTAGAAGTTGCCCAGAAAAAAAAATAGGATTCTTGCTTTAAGTCTTCATAGAGTATGGGGCTTTAGGTAGAAGCCTGAGCCTGACCCAGAAACGTCAGAGTTGGGACATTTGCATTTGATAAGACAGGCAGACTAACCCAGAACTTCTGGGAAAACAGGAGATTCATGATTGAAAAAAAGCACAGGAAAAAAGTGGACAGCTTGGCATTTTGAGTTTGGGAGGCATCAAGCCAAGCAAAGTCGGCCCATCAGAGAAAACGCCTTTCTAAGACTGAAAGTTAAAGGGAACCGGCAAGTCATATGCTTTCTGGTGAAGACCTAGGTCTACTTGTGAGTAGAAATTGGGGAAAATGGAGCAATGAATATATGGGTTGAATTTGGACGTGTTTTATCAACACCCATTGACCTTGAGATGAGGGGAGAGGGAAGGCTGGCTGGTCTGAAGTTTAGGAAGTTGTGTGAACTCCTGAGACCACAGGCACTGATCTAGCCCATGGGAGCTAAGGCTGAGAGTGAAGGTGTCAACTGGTTTGAAAAGCAGGGAGGTGTGTGTGAGATCCCAGACTTGTAGCTGGTACTCATTTGACCTATCTTGGATTGCTAGGACTGAGCTGACCAGAACTTGATCCAGATGAAGATAAAGATGTTTGATATTGTGAGCAAGTATCAAATCGCTACAATTTGTTTAACTGGACTTTTGCTAATGGATGCAGTGGCTCATAATTTCAACTGAAATGGAAGATTCTTCAGATTAAGGAAAATGGTTGTCTCCTCATTGCACTGGGTTGATGTTGTTGTTTTTAAGTGCTGTCAAGTCAGTTCTGACTCATAGCAACCCTGTACAGGGTTTCTGAGGAGCAGCTGGTGAGTTTAAGCCAATGGCTTGTGGTTCAAACCCACCCTGAGGTCAAGTGATTATCCTATGACACCACAGAAGCAATTGTGGTTTGCTATCGCCAAGGCCATACTTTCCATAGTGATCCTTCCTCTTTGTTTCCAACCTTTGCATTCCAATCACCACTGATTATCAACATATCTTGATTGCATGTTTGATCAGTTTCAGATTGAAGAAGTTGGTAGAATTCTTTTATTTCATATCACTGGCTTTAATGGTTGGTGCATTAAATTTGAATAATAATGGTATTAACTGGTCTTACTTGTAGGTGCATGGATATTATCCTATCGCAGACAGTGTTGTACCTCATGAGAGATCTTGATATGTTCTTTTTGACGATTAATGCAACACCATTCCCCTTCAAGTTGTCATTTCCGGCATAGTAAACCATGTGGCTGTTAGATTCAAAATGGCCAATATCAGTCCTTTTCAGCTCACTAATGCCTAAGATACCAATGTTTATACATTTCATTTCAGTTTTGACAACTTCCAACTTTTCTAGATTCATACTTTGTATAGTCCATGTTCCAATTTTTAATGGATGTTTACAGCTGTTTCTCTTCATTTTGAATTGTGCCCCATCAGAAAATAGAAGGTTCCAAGGGCTTTCCTCCCGAGGGGTTTACTCCATTTGTGTCATCACTGTCGACTCTACTTGGAGGAGGCAGCTCTTTCCCAGTCACATTTTGAGTGCCTTCCAACCTGAGGGGCTCATTTTCTGGCACTATAA
>NW_006410539.1:10171-11660 GCF_000296735.1 Chrysochloris asiatica | reverse complement strand
TTTCATCATAAATTATTATTGTCAGTCCTATTCTTTTTTAAATGCTGTTAACTTATTTCTTTTCTTTACTCTTTTTTTTTGTTTTCAGAGTTTTGTGGGGGTTTTTTAGTGTTATCCCATTGCCTTCTTGCCTGCATGGTTTCTTCTGAGACAGCAGAACTGAAACTTCCTGGTTTTCCTTTTTGGGGACTTGTTGCTTTTCCTGAGCTGTTCTTAGGATTCTTTTCTTGTCTTTGGTTGTATAAAGTTTGGTTAGGGCATGTCTCGGTGATTTTATTTTGGGGGTTTATCAAGTTTGGGGTTCATTCATCTTCTTGAATGCCTATCTTCTGAACTCAGTGTATATTTTTGTAAGTGTATAGTCTGAATGTTTGACCATATATATATTTGGTACATTTGTGTGTGGAAATCTTTGCAAGTCTTTTTGTTCGCATCTTTGTCTCTTTCTGCGTGTCTGTATGTACCTAAGTGTATTCAGTGGTGAGAACATTTACCTCCTAAAGCAGCTGCAGTGATTATAAAAGCATGTCTAGTAATTCTCTGACATTTCCTCTTCTGTGCGTGACTAAAAATCCCATTAACCTTTCAGCAGTAACATAACAGATTCAAGACAATTGCCAATGAGTCTGTTTGCCTGCCATCAGACAATCTGCCTCATTTATATCTCTCCCTAATTTTCTCTAAGTATAAATCCTTAGTAAGGATTGTTCTCTAGTCTCATATGCCTATGGGAGACAGTGTCAATGACAAGAACTTCAGGTCCCTCAATTAAGCAAAAAATTTTTACTTACCTGTTAATAACTGAAGTAAAAATGGTATCTCATTATTGATTGGCATTAACAGTTGTTCTCAACAATAGTAAGGAAAAATAAATAAATTGAAAGACCTATTAAAGGATTTTTCTCCTTTACACCAGGTAAGGTTGCTAGATAACATCAGGATGCCCAATTCAATTTAAATTTCAGATAAATAATTATTACAAATATTACATTATTACAAGTATATCCTATGCAATGGAACATAATTTATCTGAAGTTGACATTTAACTGAGTATCCTGTATTTTCATTTACCATTCTGGCAACCCTAGCAAGCCCGCAGAATCAAATCTCTCTTGATTCCTTGAAATGGGCTCAATGATCTGAAATTTCAAACAAGTTCTCATGTAATTCTGATCACCAGTCAGAGTTGGTGGAGTTTAACAATGGGTCAGAGATCCTCTTTCAGATCCTCACTAAGCAGCCCAGTCTCCTGCAGACTCAACATGAGTTCAACACTTAGACCAAATGGCACATAGTTGGTTCCTTGCTAAAACTTGCCATGGGCTGAAGATACCAGGCAAAACTGGCTCCGTGATTTGCTTTGTGACTTTGGGAGCACCATACTATGTCAGGATAAGAGTGCAAACAAAACTGGAGTTTAAAAAAACTATGTTCACATGCTTTCACTACTTACCAACTATAAAACCTTGGGAAGCCAATTATGGAGTAG
>NW_006410539.1:0-8411 GCF_000296735.1 Chrysochloris asiatica | reverse complement strand
GAGGCGGTGAGGCCTGAGATGGAGACAGAGAAGCCGACATCAAGAGATGGTGTGGCTGGGGACTCAGGATCAGGAGATGGAAAGGGGCTGAGGACTGTGGTGGAAGGGGGTGCAGGCTTACAGGGTACACCCCTTGGTTGGGTGAGGATGCATGGACGGGATGGTAACTATGCCAATGAAATGATGGATGATGGAATGAATGTAAAGCTGATGTTCTCCCATGTAGACTATCACACAATAAAACATTAAAAAAAAGAACTACGTTCACCTGTTTTCACTACTTACCAACGATAAAACCTTGGAAAGCCAATTGTGGAGTAGTGATTTATTTAATTTGTCTTTTGTAGCCTTCATCTGGAGGAGAGGTAGAGGCGCAGCAGCAGCAGAACCAAGAACCAGAGCAGGAGACAGAGTCGTCCACAAGTAAGTAAAGCTGAATGATGATGGGCTGGAGGTTTGCATGCAGAGTGGGGTGCCTCCAGCACTTGATTGGGGTGAGGTCTAGTCTTTCTGACCCATGGAGGTAGAGCCAAGTACATTTAGGCTGAGGTTTAGGATACAGTGGTGTATCCTGTGGGCATTTATCAGCAGCCCTCAATGTGTCTGTAACATTGTCACAATGGCCAAAGAAAGAGAGGTTTGTCTGTGGCTGTGGAGAGGCTGTCCTGACTAGAAGAACTGTGCCCAGAGAATTTTCTGAACCTGTGTTGTACCCTGTTAACTTTTCTGAAAATCTCCATAACTGTAAGTATTGTCTCTGAGTTCTGTGTGGCCATTGCAATGAATTATGAACCCCAGTTGAGTAATAAGTGCTATGGGAGGGACGGTTTGGATTTAACCAGTTAGCCTAGGATATCCTTATTCATTTATTTTATTTTTCATTCAAGAAATACTTACTGAGTGTCTGTTAGGTTCAAGACCTTCTGTCAAGTATGTCCTTCTCTCAGGACTGCTCCCTGTTGAGAATATATCCAAAGTATATGCGACCAAGTCCCACCATTCTCACTTCTAAATAGTATTCTGACTGTACTTCTTTCAAACAGATTTATTCATTCTTCTGGCAATACATGTTATATAAACTATTCTTCACCAACACTATAATTTAAAGGCATTAATTCTTCCTTAGCCCTCCTTATTCATTGTCAACTTTTCAATTACATGTGAGTCAATTGATAGAAAGTATCATGGCTTGGGTCTGGCATACCTTAGTCCTCAAAGTGACATTTTTGCTCTTTAACACTTTAAAGAGGTCTTTTGCAGTAGATTATCCCAATGCAATATGTCATCTGATTTCTTGATTCCTGTTCCTATGGACATTATTTATAGATCCAAGTAAAATAATATGGTTGACCACTTTTATGCTTTCTCCATTTATCATGATGCTGCTTACTGTGAGGGCTTTTTCGTCTTTATGTTAAGGTGTTAGCCACACTGAGGGCTTTGGTCTTCATCAGCAAGTATTTCATGTCCTCTTCGTTTTCAGCTTACAAGGTTGTATCATCCGCGTATCAATCTTCCTCCAATCATTTTGTTTTCTGTACTGCCTTGGGTTAATTTTGGTAGTTTACACTATTTCTAGAAAGTCACCTACATCTTATATATTCTCACATTTAATGCTACAGAATTACACATCGTTTATAATTTTTTATATCTTTCATATCTGTGGTTAGATTCTTTTCTGTTTTATCAAGCTTATTGGGGATTTTTATATTTAATTAATCTTTTATAAGGATACGGTTTGTACATGTAATTGTCTTTTATTAAAATTTCTTTTGCTTTGATTTATCATTTCTGGTTTTTAATGTCAACTGTCATATTTATCAATTCCTCCTTCACACCATTTTCTTTATTTTCCCATTGCAACTGCTCAGTGGTTGAGTTCATATGTGACTTATTTCTGTTTGCTTTAAGGTCCACAGGACACTGCCTTTCATTGCTGGTGTACAGACAGAATGAGAGGATGAAATGACAGCCATTGGAAACCATGGTCGTGAAAAAGATGCTCAGTGGTAGTAACAGGGCTGAGACGCCACTAACTCAGAAGCTGACATGTTCCTTATTTAAGTGATGAGAAAGCTATCCAGCACTCCTGATGGGCCCCAAGCACCTCACATTTGCATAGTCCTACTCAGAGTCACTGTACCAAAAAGAAATTGTTGATATTCAACTATTCCAAGAGGTAGCAGATAATCAAGAAGTGATGATACTGAAGGGAGAAGTCTAAGATGCACTCACTGAAGCCACTGAAGAAAACTATCATTAGCTGGAGGTCTCTGATTTCAAGAAGTTTAATTTCTGGGATTAAAGGACACACCCAGAGAAATCTTGCAAGCCAGCAAGGTCATGTGGAAGTATCACTAAAGGAGTGAAGAATGCAAATCCTTTCCATTCTACTAGGTATGGTACTTTAGAACAAACACTGGACTGTGAACCATAAGGTCAGTGATTCAAACCCACCAGCTGCTCCTCAGAAACCCTGTACAGGGTTGATATGAGTCAGAACCAACTTGACAGCAACAAAAGTCTATCCCAGTTCATGTTCCTGCTCTTTCATTGCTTCTTGCTTGGACAGAATTCACTGTTTGTCTAAGGACTACAGAGACTCAGATCTGTTAAACATATACACACAAACTCACACCATTGCTTTCTCTGCCCACCTGCTAAGTCTGTGTTTAATCAACACAATTTAAATTGTGGGGACTGGAGAAGTAAAGAAAACAATTTACTTCCTCTTTTGAGACAGGATACATGAGAACATCTTCGAAGCACAAATAGCTCTCATGATTTATACTGTGTCATTCATTCAACTTCAACTTATAAAGGGTCTTAGATTTTACCTACTTAATCTGCCTATATATCTGTAATCAACTCCATAGAATTCTCCTGAGATATTTATCTAAATTTTTCTTTTAGTGAGGGAGTAGTAGCCCATTCTTTGGCAATCCCGCAGGTCAACTGACTCCCTAGCAAAAGGGCATTTCTGCGTGCATTAGGTGCTCTATCTGCACAAAGGAGCTTTAAAAATTCATGAAAAACTGAAAGAAATGATCTTGGAAATTTTCCATGAACGTTTTGAAGCCCTGTCATCGAGTCCTGGTGTGGCGCTGTGGGTTAATGCACCAGACTGCAAAGCCATTTGAACTGCAAGGTTGGTGGTTCAAGCTCACCAGCTGCTCCTTGGAAAACCTATACAGGGTCTCCTCTATGGGTCGGAACCAACTCGACGGCACTTAACAACAACAGCAACATATTTGCCAAGTAACCAAATGTGAGAACATTTTCTATTGAAATACTCTCAACCTCCCTTTAATTTCCACACTCTGATTTCTTACTATTCCCTGAATCATACACAAATACACACAGTTTGTCTAGTTTAGGGACACACCTACCCCCACCACTCCACTCTCCTGCCTGTCATAGGGGCCCTCTTCCCACTTTTCAAAAGAAATATACACTGCTCACACATCCCATATCTTTCTCTGATGCACAAACCGGTATGTAAATATTTGAAACATTTTAGTAAAGTAAGTGAACATTGAGAAAGATGGTGGGTAGCACATACTTTTGCATGCCACACGGTTTCTAATTATTTGCTTCCAATAAAATTGAAGGAAAACCTAACCAATCTATCATCTGATATATACTGAAAATTATGTTTAATGAGAGATCATTTTGAATTCAAAGAACTGAGGGAGAGCTATATAACAAACTCCATTCCCAACTACTTTGGTAAAAGAACAAATCTTCTCAGGTTTAGACTTATAAAAACCGAAAATTAAGTAAGGGAGTCCTGGTGTGAGGTTGTAAGATAAGCGCTGAACTGCTAATCTCAAGGTACGTGCCTCAGACCCACCAGCCACTCCTGAAATCTTGTCGCTGAGTCGGAACCAACTTGATGGCACTTAACAACAACAATAGTTCTCAAAATGTATTTAAAAAAGTGTTGTTTTCATTAACTGCATGCTAACCTTAACTGTAGTGATAATTTATGAAAAATAAATATTTTAACACCTATTAAAGTGTGGTGCTGTGCCTTAATGTGCCAGACTGCAAAGCTGTTTGAGCTGCAAGGTCAGTGGTTCAAGCTCACCAGCTGCTCCTCAGAAACCCTACACAGGGTCTCTATGGGTCAGAACCAACTCGACGGCACTTTACAACAACAACTAAGCCTTATGGTCACAGGGAATACTTTTTAAAATCTATTTTCATTTATATTCATATTTTTGTTGAAGGAAGTACGCTCAATAATACTTTCAGGAATAAAAATATACAGTAAAATCTGTCAAAGCCTGAACTTGTATAAGACAGAAACCTGTCAGAGAAGGAAAACTCAAATATGTTTTTCAGTAAATACAGAGCAATGGAAAAGTGATGACTACACCCTGTCAAAGGTGGAAGATTTGTGAGTCCTGGGTAAACAAGCCAGTTCCGTTCTTTTTGTACCAACTCTCACAGGTCTTTGCTGTATTAGGAATGAAAACAGAATGTAAAGAGAAAAAGAAACAATATTAAATTTCCTTCTGTTAAAGAACTGGATTCAAATTTATTGTGTGTATCAAATTTTTAGATATTTAAACTCCACTGAGTACAATTTTTTTTTACTTATTACAGTTGTTCTATTTAAATTGACAATATTTGCTTTGCAACATGTAGGCTACATCCTTGCATGTGTAAATAAAAACTGTTATACTAACTATTTTATCAATGTAAGATGAAATCATTCATGTGTCATATTTTAAATGTGCATAATTTTCAGAATTCTTAGGGCATAAGCAAAAAACAGTCTGAAAATCTCTGCTTTGGAGGATGACCCAGGCTTCTGCCAATCATCTCCCTCTCTATTCCCCTGAATCCCACTCTTGTTACTTGTTATGAGTTGAATCATGTCCCCCCAAAATAAGAGTTGGAAATCCTAACTTCTGTACCTGTGGTGGTAATCTCGCTCAGGAATATTTTTATGTTAATGAGGAGGGAATGTCGTAGGGTCTATCTTGAGTCAATCTCCGTCTCTTTGAGATATAAAAGACATCGATCAGACTCCGTTATTGTTTTTTATTTTTCCTGCTGGTCTTTCTTTCAAGAAGTATCTTCTGTTCTTCTAATGGCAGTTTGATTGACTACTATAAGAGCAAGCAAGTTGTTCACCAGGGAGCCATCAGGGCAAAATCTCTTCCAAGACTGAGACTCAAGAGGAATACATGAGTAGGCACATGGTCTTGCTGGTGACCGCATTGGTCTACCGATAAGGGGAAGTGGGGGAAAACCAGCAATGAAGTTGTGAGCTAAGTCCGACCGCGTTCAATAGACTCCTGTCCACCTGGATTGAGACCAGGTTGGCCAGCAGTATGGTGAGACCCGGGGATTCCTGGACCTAGGGACATGGCCACAGAGGACTAGAGTGGAGAATAAAGCGTCCAGCTTATATGATGTGAAGGGAGATGCACAAGAACACCCATATTTGCACATAACACCCATTTGACCTGTCTTCAATGGCTGAATTAGAACTCTACTTGAGGAAGAAAGAAGAGGAAAAAAAGAATAATACACTACAATTTGATGAACTTGACCTATACATATGGATGTAGTAGCTCAAAAGAGGAATCAAGCTTTACAGCAAGGATCATTCCCACCCCCTTGATACACAGGGTTGACAGGGGTAGGTAACTTAGACATTGGCTATCCAAAATGCAGGGACTATAAAGGCTTACAAGCTTTCAAGAGGGAGCCTAGTTTCAGAGGGTGCAGGGAAAGGTAGACTCTCCACTGAGTGGTTTCCAACCTGTCTGGATGAGGCTAGTGAAAGGAGATGGGGATAAGACTCTTGTGGTTCATTAGTGAATAATTGCTATCAGGACTGATTGTGAGTGTTGCAAATGTAAAGGCAGACATGTAATAACAAAAGGAGAGGAGTGGTTGATCTTGCAGTCCAGGGGCAGAGGACCCTGGGACCATCAAGGAGAAGAGCCAAGTGCGGGACCCTATCCAGAGAAGCAGTGACACCAGAGATGGAGACAGAGACAATGAAGTGGAGAGATGGAGCAGCTGGTTACCCTGGACTCAGGGAGGGAGAGGGGCTGTGTGCTGATGGCTGGGGAGTGGGCTTGCAGGGTGTGCCCTTTGGTTGTTTAAATGGCTGTATATTTCTGAGTGCTTCAGTGTACATCCAAAAAAGAAACAGGGAATGGATGGAAGCAAATGCTGTTGAATGATGATGCATGGAGGGGATTGTAATCATTGCAATGATACAAAATACGATAGGATGAATATAAAGCTGATGTTTTCCCATGTAAACTATCATCCAATTCACAATAAAAACTTTAAAAATAGACATTGAACAGAACAGAGGAGAGGTGGGATAAGATAGAGACTAAGATATGGAGATCTTCAAAAAACCAGGAAGCAGATTTGAAGAGACAAGGAACTTTCTCCAGAACCTATAAAGAGAAAAGGCCTTTCCCTAGGGCCAGCACTCTGAATTTGGGCTTCTAGCCTCCTAAACTGTTAGGAAATAAGTTTCTGAGTGTTAAAGCCATCTACTTGTGGTATTTCTGCTGTAACAGTACTTGATAACTAAAACTCCAACTTTACCTAGACTAGAGCATGGGAACCCCAGCATACTGTTTTACTTAAACAGACTTGACCTGTATTTGTTTTCCAAGCACCTTGAAGCCAGAAAAGCTTCCCTACAGATTAATCTGTCCTGTCAACTCTTCTTCAAAATGTGTTAATTCATTCCACTGAAAGAGGGACTCTGAGCTAGGTAAAAAATTTACATGAACCATTAATTAAGATGGATCTATTAAGGAGTGTTGATGTGAATTTACCCTTTCTTGTTCAATAAAGATTTCACATTTAGATTTGACATGGTGTCTCCGTTTCCTAGTGTAGTATCACAAACAAACAAACGAAAATATCACAAGTGGGTAGCTTTAAAGAACTTTATTTTCTCACAGTTTTAAAGGTTAGGAGTTCAAATTCAGAGATTCAACAATACTGTGCTCATTCTTTGTGGGTTTAGTTGACTGTTCTTCCCGATTTTATTCATCTTCTGTAGCCTTGGGTGTTTTTAGTGTTCTTTGACTTGTAAATAAAGTCTTCCATGATCTTTGGCTTCCCCTCTTTTATGTCTGTCTATTCTGCTGTTTTATAAGACAGTATCCATCCTACTCCAGTATGACCTCACGCATGTGTCTAAGTGGCATGGCAGTATGACCTCATGCATGTGTCCAGTGAGGCAGAGATTAGATATGCCTCCATCCTCCAACCTTTTTACCAATTGTGACACCAACTGTCTCTTCCATGGTTGTTGTTGTAAAATGCTGTCAAGTCATTTTCCATCCCTAGCAACCCTGTATAGGTTTTCCAAGGATAGCCTGGTGAGCTTGAACCACAGACCTTTTGATTCAAACAACTTTGCAGTTTAACACATTAGCCAATAGTCCCACACTAGATCTCTTCTATGGCACTCTCTATTTCTCTATTGGATTCAATAATTTGTGACAGCCACACAGAACTCAGAGACAATACTTATGATTATGGGGTTTATTATGGTAGCAATAGTTTGTCAATTTGTCAAACTGTGGTGGCTTGTGAGTTGCTGTGATTCTGGAAGCTATGCCACCAGTATTTTAACTACCAACAGGGCTACTCACAGTGGACAGGTTTCAGATGAGCTTCTAGACAAAGACAGACTCAGAAGAAAGAGTGACAAATTACTTCCAAATATTTAGTCACCAAAAACCTCATGAATAGCAGAGAAATACTATCAGATATAGTGCCAGAAAATGAGCCTCTCAGGTTGGAAAGCACTCAAAATGCAATTGGGGAAGAGCTGCCTCCTCAAAGTAGAGTAGACTGTGATGACATGAATGGAGCAAAGCCTGAAGGAGTAAAATCCTCGGAACCTTCATTTGCTCATGGGGCACAACTCAAAATTAAGAGAAATAGCTGTAAACATCCATTAATAATCGGAACATTGGAAATTGTCAAAAATGAAATGGAACACATAAACATCAATATCTTGGGCATTAGTGAGTTGAAATGGACTAGTGTTGGCCATTTTGAATCTGACAACTACATGGTTTACTCTGCCAGGAATGACAAATTGAATAGGAATAGTGTTGCATTTATCATAAAAAAGAACATATCATTGGCTACCTAAAATGAGGGGGTGAAAAAAGCTCAAAGTGACTAGCTTACAAGGTTTCAAGAGGAGTTTAGTTTAAGAATGTGTAGGGGAAGATAGAGTTCCCACTGAATAGTTTTCATCTTGTCTAGATGAGTCTGGTAAAAAGAGATGGGGATATGATTCTTATGATTCAATAGTGAATAATTATTATCATGACTAATTGCAACTGTCACAACTGTAAACATAGAACTTTTGTAACAAAAATGAGGGAGTGTTAATCTTA
>NW_006410538.1:11062-14739 GCF_000296735.1 Chrysochloris asiatica | reverse complement strand
CTGTGTGTGTGGTGGGGGGGGAGGAGCAGGTGGGACAGGGGGCAAGCTTGCAGGGCACACCCTTTGGTTGTGTGAGGATGCATTGACGAGATGGTAACTATGCCAATGAAACAATGTATGACAGAATGGATGTAAGACTAATGTTCCCCCATGTAGACTATCACACAATTCACAATAAAACATTTAGTCAAAAAAAAAGGAATCAAAGGACTTAGACAAATCTGCTGCAAAAGATCACTTCAAAGTGTTAAAGAGCAAAGATAAATCTTTGAGGACTAAGGTGAGCCATGGTATTTTCACTCACCTCATATGCATATGAAAGCTGGACTATGAATAAGGATGACCAGAGAAGGATTCATGCATGTGAACTATGGTATTGTTGAAGAATTTTGATAGTACCATAGTCTGCCAGAAGAACAAACAAATTTGTCTTGAAAGAACTCCAGCCACAGTGCTCCTGGGAGGCAAGAATTGTAATAGTTTTACATACTTGGGACATATCATCAAGAGGTGCCAGTCCCTGAAGAAGGAAATTATGCTCGGAAAAGTGGAGGGTCAGATAAAAATCAGAAGACCCTCAACAAGATGGACTGACATAGCAGCTGAACAATGGATTGAATCATAGCAACAGTTTTAAGGACAGGACAGGACCAAGCAGTGTTTCATTCTGTTGTATATAGGGTTGCTATGAGTCAGAAGCAACTGGAAGGCACTAACAACAACCTGATGATGTTAACGTGGCAGGCTTAGAAACTGTTATGTTAATGAGGTGAGATGCAATCTACAGGATTAAGTTGGCTTTTGAGTCGATCTCTTTTCAGATATAAAAGAGATTAAACTAATCAGCCGAGAAGGAATGCCTGACTATCACCAAGAACGAACAGCCAGAAACAGAATACGTCTTTGGATCTGTCTTCCTTGCATTGAGAACTTCTTAGACCCAGGGGAAGATTGATGCCTAGTCACTTGTAGATCTCCAAGGAACCAAGGCCCACAGATATTGAAAGGAATCATCACAGGCAAAGTATTTCTCTAGAGTCAGCACTTTCAATTCAGATTTATAGACCTCTAAGGGGTCCAGGATAAGCACTGGACCACAAGGACAGTTCGAACAGCACAGTCAATAGTTCAAACTTACCAGCCACTCCTTGGAAACCCTGGACATCAATGGCACTTAACAAAAAATTGTGAGAAGAATAATTTGTTTTTAAAGCCATCCATTTGTGACATTTCTGCTATAGAAGTACTAGAAAACTAAGATAGTGACTGATAGGAGAGTAGGACTGTAATAAAAGCTAACCATTCTGGACTATTTATCCTGTGGTAGAAACTTTTTTATTTTTTAAAAAAATATATTATGCCCATTTAATCCTCAAAACAACCCTATAAAATAGGTACCAATATCATCTTTGTCTCCATTTTATGGATGTGGAAATTGAGGCTTAAGGCATTAAGGTCCTAACATTTATGATAGGCCACAATTGGAATGTGACCCCAGAGCTAATGTAATTAATGAATATCATGCTCTACTTCCTCCCCTAGCATAGGCATTTGATCAATCTGCTTTTCAAGGCAAAGCAAAAGTATTATTTTCCTTCATCCTTCTTCAAATGTAAACACATTTTGATTCAGGAATTGAGGCATTTCTATTTTTAGGTGGTTAAGTGGCTGAGGATTATCTCTACTGTCAAAATGATATTACCCATGTGGCTAGTATTCAATAAACTTATTAACAGTAAATTTTCCTCAAGTAAACTTGGGCTTCACAAAAATAGCTGGTATCCATGGAAAGAGCACCTATAATTGGCTTAAATCACAGCAGGTACACCTGGATAGCAAGGTGTCTCATTACAACCTAGAAGAAGAAGTACTCTCTTGGACTAGAACTTTATCTCTTCATTCCCATTGGTAATTACAAGGTTTCCATACCAACCAAACCCAAGGTCAGATAAAAACAGGGTCATTTCTAAGTGTTTTCCTTTCACAAATTGAAAACTTGGCTCTTGTTTTGCTAAGCACATTGTAACTTCACCATTGCTTATACAGAAAAATATTTTCCATAGAAATTTTAAAGTAAGCAAGACATACAAAAGAAGTACCTCTGACACCCACAAATTCTACAGTGGAAAAACGTTTCTCACTAGGAAAACAAATTATGTACCTAGAAAAGAAGAGGTGATTTTAAATATATCAATTTAAACTGTTTTACACTTTACTCCTTTTTCATGCCCATTTTTGTATCGTAGGTGGCAAAAATGATTTGCACTTGATGACTAAATGTAAGATGGGTGGTTTGAATCTATCCTGCTGAAACACCAAAGAAGAAAGATCTGGCATTCTAAGTTTGCAACAATTACCGCCAAGGAAATTCTATGGAGCAGTTCTATTCTGTAACACATGAGGCTGCTATGAGTGGAGTTGTCCTGTTTGCTCTTGACTAGCAGCTGTTTTTGGATTTTCTTACATTTCACATCTTTTTCGTGCCCATTTTTGCCGCTAAATATGTGCTAGATGCTTACATCATGCCAGCCACAGTTTTAGGTATTATCCTGGGGAATATGTTGTTGTTGTATGCATTTGAGTTCATTTCCAATCATAACAACCCTATGTGACAGAGAAGAACCATGCCATCAGATTTTCTAAGCAGTGATATTTACAGAAGCGGCTCACCAGGTCTTTCTTCCACAGAGCCACTGGATGGATTCAAGCCAATCTTTCAGTAAACAACCAGGCATTTGACCACTGCACCATCAGGGCTCCTTCTGGGGGATACAGAAGGCAAAAACAAGTGTATGGAAAGAGATACAACATAAACAAATAAATCAGAATAATAATTCTAGAAAATTATAAGTAACTTGAAGGAAATCATTTTGATGTGATAGAAAATGACAGCCAATGACTAAGGAGAGGGAGAGAGATAGGATAGTGTAGAACAGTGATGATCTCGATAGGCCACTCTGAGAAGTTGCCTTTGAGAAAAGGATCCAGATTTTAGAGGCACAGGGGGAAGTGTATTCCAGGCATTACTTCATTTATTTCTCTATGTTACCCAAGCAGTGGGCATTTTAGAGTAGGGGATATACATCAACTTAGGAACACTGGAGTTAAATGATTTGCCCAAAGGCACCCAACAAGGTTTCTATCCGATATAAGACAGAAACCATGACTCATGGCAGCATGAGTCATGAGGCAATTCTCAGTCATAAGTGTACCTGCCTAGCTAAAATTATTGTTTCATTTCCACAGTGTGCACATAGTTTTCCAGAAGATTAAGAATTAAAATGACTCAAAAGTTCTTTATCTCACCCTTTGAATAACTATCACCAACGGCTGAATCATATTATAGATAAATTGTGAGACTTGACTTTGAATAATCATTATATATATACAAGATTTGGGGAAGGTGGCAGCATATGCAGATCTAAGTTCCCAAATCTCCTCACACAAACACCAACCAAAGCAGCTAGAAGTCTGTAGTCAGTCCTTAGGATAACTATGAAATGATGGCTAAGCACTGTAGCAAGGAGCTTGTTATGGAGTGAATTGTATTTCCCAATACATATGTTGTAAATCCTAAATTCCATACGTGTGGGCATGATGATTTCATCTGGGAATAAGGTTTTCTATGTGATGTAAATGAGCCCATATCCATGTAGGGTATTAAACCAATCACCTTT
>NW_006410538.1:8593-10927 GCF_000296735.1 Chrysochloris asiatica | reverse complement strand
TTTACCATAATGTTGACTGGTCCGATTTTTAGGTATTTTGAGACCTGGTATGGTGCTGTGGATCAATATGCAGGACTCCAAGGTCAGTTTGAAGTGCAAGGTCAGTGGTTCAATCTCATGAGCTGCTCTTGGAAACCCTATAGAGTCACTATGGGTCAGAACTGATTCTATGACACTTAACAACAACAACAACAACAACCCATTCTGAAGGCTGATTTCTTTTATCTTCATCAGCAATTGCTTCAAGTGATCTTTGCTTTCAGCAAGCAAGGTGTGTCTTCTGAATATCACAGGTTGTTAATGAGACTTATTCCAGTTTTGATGACATGTTCTTCTCATATACCTCAGCTTTTCAGATTTAATTAGTGAAAGATACAATCCTGATGCACACCTTTCCTAATTTTAAACCATGCAATATCCCCTTTTTCTGTTTGAACAACTGCCTCTTTGTCTATGAACAAATTCCACATGAGTACAATTAAATGTTCTATAATTTTCAATCCTCTAAAACTATCCATAATTTTCTATGGTGCACACAGTCAGTTGCCTTAGCATAGTCAACAAAACACAAGTAAACATCTTTCTGGTATTCTCTTCTTACAGCCAAGATCCACCTGCTGTCACCAATGATAACCCTCATTCCATATCTTCATCTCATTCCTGATTGAATTTTTAGGTGTTCCCTATTGATGTGGTGCTGAAACCATTATTTTAAGTATCTGTAGCAAAATTATACTTGTGTGTCATAATAGTGAAATCATTTGATAATTTTCACATTCTGTTGGATCACTGCTCTTTCAGATAGGCACAAATATGGATCTCTTCCAGTTCGTTTGTTTGTCTCCCAAATTTCTTGTACATGAGTGAACACCTCCACCACTACTTGAGCTTGTGGAAACATTTCAATTGGCATTCTATCAATTTCTAGAATCTTGTTTTTAAATCAATGTCTTTAATGTAGCTTGGACTTCTTTCTTCACTACCATAGGTTCTTCATATACTGCCTCCTGAAATGGCAGAACATCAACCAATTCTTTTCAAACAGAGATTCTGTGTATTCCTCGATTATTCAGTATTTTGCCCACAGAATTGTTCAGTATTGCAACTTGAGGGTTGAATGTTTTTTTCACTTCTTTCATCTTGAGAAATACTGAGTATATTCTTCCATTTGATTTTCTAATCCTATATCTTTGAACATTTCATTATAATATTTTACTTTATGTTCTCAAGCCACCTTTTGAAATCATCTGTTCAGCTTTCTTAATTCATTGGTTTTTTTTCTATTTGCTTTAGCTACTCCATATGCAAGGAAAAATTTAGAGTCTCTTCTGACATTCATTTTGGTCTTTTCTTTCTTATCTTTAAATGACATTTATGCATTTTCACATATGTCCTTGATGTCATTCCACAACTCATCTGGTCTTCAGTCAGTTGTTTTCAATGGGTCAAATCTATTATTGAGATGGTCTCTAAATTCAAGTGGGGTATACTCAAGATCATATTTTAGCTTTTGTGGACTTGTTTAAATTTTGTTCAGCTTCAACTAGAATTTGTATATGAGCAATTAATTGTCAGTTTGTTCCAGTTGGCATCTGGCCTTGTTCTGACTGATACTATTGATCTTTTCCACAGATATAGTCAATTTCGTTCCTGTATATCCCATCTATCACCAAGGCCATATTTAATATAAATTAATATAATAAAATGATAGAAATGATGATGGAGATCGCATGATAGAATTCTGTAAAACCAATGATTTGTTCATTTCAAATACCTTCCTTAGACAGCATAAGAGACGAGTTTACTATACACATGGACCTCACCAGATGGAATACAACGAAATCATATTGACTACATCTGTGGCAAGAGACGATGGAAAAGTTCCATATCATCATTCAAAACAGCGCTAGGGGCAGATTGTGGAATAGACCACCAATTGCTCATATTTGAATTCAAACTAAAAGCTGAAGATAATGAAAACAAGTCCACGAGAGCCAAAATATGACCTTAAATATATCCCACCTGAATGTAGAGATCATCTGAAGAACAGATTTGATACATTAAACACTAAAGACCAAAGACCAGAAGAGTTGTGGGATGACATCAAGAACATCATATGGGAAGAAAGTAAAAAATCACTAAGAAGACAAGAAAGAAGGAAAAGGTCAAAATGGATGTCAGAGGAGACACTGAATCTTGCTCTCCAGTGTAGACATGCTAAAGCAAATGGAGGAAATAAGCTGAACAGAAAATATCAAAGATCTGCTCGAGAAGATAAAGCCAAATATTACAACAAAATGTGCAAAGATCTGGAATCAGAAAACCAAAAAGGAA
>NW_006410538.1:3050-7878 GCF_000296735.1 Chrysochloris asiatica | reverse complement strand
GAAAAGTATGAGTATTCTGGAACACTTAATTGTGCTCATGAGAAATCTGTACATGGACCAAGAAGCAGTTGTTCGAACAGAACATGGGAACACTGAACGGTTTAAAATTAAGAAAGCTGTGCGACAAGGATGTATTCTTTCACCATACTTATTCAACCTGTATGCTGAGCAAATCATCCTAGAAGCTAGGTTCTATGAAGAAACACATAGCATCAGGATTGGAGGAAGACTCATTAACAACCTGAGATATACAGATGATACAACCTTGCTTGCTGAAAGTGAAGAAGACTTAAAATATTTACTGATGAAGATCGAAAAACACAGCCTTCAGTATGGATTGCATCTCAATGTAAAGAAAATGAAAATCTTCACAACTGGACCAATACACAACGCTCTTATCGGTGGAGAAAAGACTGAAGTTGTCAAGGACTAAATTTGTCTTGGATCATCTATCAACACTCACAGAAGCAGCAGTCAAGAAATCAAACAACGTATTGCGTACTGCTGCACATGAGCTTTTTAAAGTATTGAAGAACAAAGATGTTAGCTTGAAGACTTTCATAGAGCAGCTTGTGGTTTCCAACCACTGGCCTTTCAGTTAGCAGCTTAGTGCCTAACGCACAGTGAGAACAGGATTCCTTTGTGATTATTGAAATTAATATAGTATCAACATGATATGTGACAAAATCCAATAAGCTTTCATGATAAAAGCACACAAGCTAAGTAAAAATAAAGACAATTCCTCAGTCTGATAAAAGCATTCATGAAAAACCCAGAGCTAACATCATACTCAATGGAGAAATACTAAGAACTTTCCCTTTAAAATCAAAGACAAGAAAAAAATCCCCATCACACCACTGCTGTTCAGTATTGTACAGGAAGTCCTAGCCAGAGCAATAAGGCACAAATGAGAGAAAGAGAGAAAAAGAAAGGAAGGAAGGAAAAAAGGAAAAAGAAAGAAACTGGAATGACAGGAGGAATACAGAATTCACATCAGGATCAGGAAGAAAAAAGTAAAACTATCCCTTTTTGCACACAACATGATCCCTATCTACAATACATGAAATAAACCATAAGAAAACTAATAGAGCTAGCAACCACCACTCATCTGTTAGTTTGTTGTACTGTGGTGACTTGTGTGCTGCTGTGATTCTCAAAGTTTTGCCACAGGTATTTTAAATACTAGCAGGGTCACCCAGAGTGGACAGGTTTCAGCTGAGCTTCCCGACAAAGACTGACAAGGAAGAAGGAGAGACAAACCACTTCCAAAAGTTTAGTCACTGAAAACTTTATTTACGAATAGCAGTGGAACACATTCAGATAGGACCAGAAAATTGAATATTGAAACATGATGAAGAGCACCAGAATATTGTCAGATGTAGTGCCAAAAGATGAGTCCCTCAGTTTGGAAGGCACTCAAAATGCAACTGGGGAAGTACAAATGCAACTGGGGAAGCCTGCCTCCTCAAAGTAGTTAACCATGATGACATGAATGGAGTAAAGTCCTGGGGACCTATATTTGCAGATGGGGCACAACTCAAAATGAATGGAAACAGCTGTAAACATCCATTAATACTTGAAACATGGAATGTACAAAGTCTGAATCTAGAAAATTTGGAAATTTTCAAAAATGAAATGAAACACATAAACAGCAATATCCTAGGCATTAGTGAGCTGTAATGGACTGGCATTGGCCATTTTGAATCTGAAAATCACATGGCTTACTATGTCGGGAATGACAAGTAGAAGAGGAATGGTGTCACATTAATCATAAAAATATATATATATATCAAGATTCATCTTGAAATACAAATTTGTTTGTGATAGAATGATCTCCATACACCTACAGGGAGTCCTGGTGTGGCGCTGTGGGCTAATGCATCAGACTGCAAAGTCATTTGAACTGCAAACTAGGTGGTTCAAGCTCATCAGCTCCTCCTTGGAAACCCTATACAGGGTTGCATGGGTCAGAATCAACTCAATGGCACTTAACAATAACAACAAGAAAGCCAGTTAATTACATTATTATTCAAATTTAAGCACCAACTACTAAAGTCAATGAGATGGAATTGAACAATTCTACCAACTTCTTCCATCTGAAATTGATCAGACATGCAAAAAAACAGCAACAACCAGTTTAATAATAAAAAGACAATCTAATAAAAAAACGTGTACCTTAGGTGGGGTTTTCTAGAGAAACAAAGACAGTGAAATATATATGTGTGTGTATGTGAGAGTGTGTTTAAAGAGAAGTTTATTATCTTACATTTGTAGAGTCCCAGGCTCCCAACTCCCAATGGAAGACAGAGAGAAAGAGTCCCTCCCGCATGTTCATTATATTGGCAGCAGGCCACATCCCCAAGGAAGCGTCCCTTCAATTGCCTGCCTGCTCATAGCTGCTCACCATAGAGCTAACTATGCCTGCATTAGGTTCCAGGGGAATAAGAACATCCAAACTGCAAAACCTCTAGAACTCCTGGCCTAGTCAAGTTGACACAGAATCCTAAACATTACAATGTGCAAAGGACTTAAATGGACATTTAGCCAAAGAAGATATACAAATACAACATGCTCATGAAAAGGTGTTCAGAATCATCAGTCACTAAGGAAATGTAAATCCAACCAAAATAAGAAATCACTTTCTGATGACTATGATTAAGGAAATGGAAAACAAGTGTTGGAGAGCATATGTGGCAATATGGGAGACCTCATCCATTCTGGTGGAATAGTAAAATGATACAGTTGCTGTGGAAAATGGTTCACAGTTCCTTAGGAAGTTAAACATAGAATTACCACATGATAGAGCTATTCCAGTGCTAGATATCTACCTAGGAATGCCAACAGATATGCACACACCAATGTTCTTTGCAGCATTATTCACAATAGCCAAAAGGACATAACAACCTAAATGTCCATCAAGAGATGAATGGATAAACAAAATGTGGTGCATGCATACAAAAATGGCATGAAGTCCATGTTTGACTTACTCTAACTTCACAAGGAGGAAGGTGAATCAAACTCAGAATCAGCCCAAGGCTGATACCTAGGAGGTAGAGGTCAAACATACCTCCACCTTCTAACCTTCATTATCTATTTTGACTATTCATCACATAGCATTCTTAGTTCTCTGCTAGGTTTGATAAACCCTTGCAATTGCCATAAATAACTCAGAGACAATACTCACAATTATGAGGTCTATTAGAGAAGTGAACAGCGTACAATTCAGGATCAGAAACAACTCAGGATACAGTTCTCCCTCAAAAATGCCTCTTCTCTAGTGTCCTACAGGCACACTCCACTCTTGCTCTTGGCCTCTCAGCCATGTGACCCTTTGGCCTCTGACCTGTTCAGACAAGTGTCACAAAGCTCCTTTGGAGCTGTCTGTTAATGACCAAAGGATACATACTGCAAGCCAGTCTTCTGCCCAAAGCTACTCAGCTTTACTCGGTCCATAGGCCACGAAACCTGCTGTTGTTCCTCTGCTGCTGCTTTCCCAGGTAGGAATCTCACGCTCCACTCATAGTTCTTCTTTCTTAATTGTCCTGGGAGCATCTGTTTCTGCTTCTGAGGTGGCCCTTTTTAAACCTAGCAGGATGCCAAAACTAACCAGCCCTTGTGGTAAAGTCTCATTTGCATGGTCACAATCATTTGGTAGAAGTTACAAGGACCATGGTAAAGAGATATAGTTCACTGAACTACAATGAATATATAAGTAAGTATATTGTTTTGTTAAGTGCCGTTGAGTCGATTCTAACACATAGTGACCATGTATAGGGTTTCCAAGGAGCAGCTGGTGAGCTTGAACCACTGACCTTGTAGTTCAAACGACTTTACAATCTGACACATTAGCCCACAGTGCCACACCAGGACTCCTCGATCATAAAAAGAAATAAAGCAACAATTTAAATCAATGTATAAGTTTAAATGTTAAGTTTTGCAATTAAAAAAGAGAACTGAAGATCTAACACGCTTAGTTAAGCAAGTAAGTCATAAAAAGACAAACATTGGAGAACAAACAAGAAGGCGGATAGGGTGGACGTGTAGTAAAGGAGCTCCGCCAATAACAACACAGAATACCAGACCAAGTTGGCTCAGGGACTGGTCCCAGAACTCTGACCCACATATAAAGAAATATTTAGAAGGTTGGAAGACTCATAGCTGGGGGAATTTGTGGCAGAAGCAATAAATCTATTGCTTTCTAGTCCAGGATGCTCGGCTGCTCCAGGAGCTGCCATCTTAGGTGACACCACGTGGGGGAAAGATCAGAGCGGCCACAGACACCTGACAGAACCCCTGAGACAAAGGTAGTGGACATTCTTTTCTTTTGGTATCTGTTCATTGGTCGCTTGCTATCTGTGCACCTCCATTCTGGTGACTATAGGGGTGCCTGAACTAGTGGGCACCTCAGCCCCACCCTCAGAGGGTTCTACTACGCATGCGCATAGATCTTCTTGAAATTTAAAGAGACAGTTTCCAATTAAAACCAAACGGCCACAGCCAGTGTTTCCAACTAGAAAAAAGGCCTGAACAGGGATTGTGGAGAGGGACAAGCAGATAAAAGAGGAAACAGGCTGAAAATTAAATCCTAAATTACGTCAAAACGAACAACAGTGGTATCTTGAAACTTCTCAGGAATAAGAGTGAAAAGGGAAGCCCATCTCCTGATCACTTCTACCTGGAGGCATTCAGAAAGCATTAAAAATACATACCCATCAAAGTATTAAGTCCACAGATAACCCCTGAAGATGCCCAAAAAAACAGAGGCAGATGACCATATCTGCACATGTCCAGAAATGAGATAAAGTGACTGAGGCAAATGAGCTGGAAG
>NW_006410538.1:0-672 GCF_000296735.1 Chrysochloris asiatica | reverse complement strand
AGTGGTTAATCTTACAGTCCAGAAACAGAGGACCCTAGGACCATCAAGGGAGGAATGCACAAATAGAATGCGGGACCTTATCCAGAGAAGCAGCAGCACCAGAGATGGAGGCTGAGATGGGGGCATGGAGAGGGGGCATGGCTGAGGACTCCAGATTCATCAACTAGGAAGAGAAGGACTGAGAACTGGTGGCCAGGAGCAGACTTGCAGAATGTGCCCTTTGGAGATGTAAATTATTATATATGCCTGAGTGTGTTTTTTTGTTTGTGTGTTTTTAAAAAAGCTAAAGTGGATAGAGAGAAATACTTTTAACTCATGGTATATGGATGAATTATAATCAATGTAATGAAACAAGTTATATGAATTGTTGAATGTGAAACTGATGATGTGCCCTATAAACTTTCACTCAATCCACAATTAAAACCTTAAATTAAAAAAAAAAAAAGACAAACATTATATGGCTCCATTTATTTGAAAAAGGAACTCTGGTAGTGTAATGGTGACAAATAGGGCTGCTAATCTCATGGTCAGCAGTTCAAAACTACCAGCTGTTCCTTGATACAAAGATGAGGCTTTCTGCTTCCATAAAGATTTACAGACTTGGAAACTCTGTACAGAGTCGCTATGTGTCAGAACATAACAACAGCAACGACAACTTGTATGAAATGTCTG
>NW_006410537.1:12868-14290 GCF_000296735.1 Chrysochloris asiatica | reverse complement strand
TTTTTTTCTGTTCATTGGTCTCTTGCTGTTTGCACACCTCCACTCTTAACTAAAGCAATTGAACATCCCCACCCCTGGAGGGTTCCACTACACATATGCATGGATCTGCTCAGCAGAATCTAGAATGGGAAAGGCATTTCTTAAAAACAAATGGCTTGCCAAAATGGCTACAGCCAGCCCTGATCTGTTTATTACTAGGAAAAGGGGCTAAACTGGGATTGTGGAGTGGGAAAGAGACAGACTAAAAAGGAAAGAGGCTGAAAATTAAATCTTTAGTTATATCATTAGGACCAACAGTGACATATTGAAATTTCTCATCCAGCCTTGAAGGCAACACATTGAGAAAAGGATATTAAAGGCATATTTTTGCTACAGAATTTTTTTTTTTCCTTTTTTTTCCCCTGTAATTATAGACTACAGCACCCAATCTGCTGAGTTTTTGCTATTGCAGTTTGGTGTTTTGGTCCCATTTTTACCTTCAGGGGACTCTTTCTCTACATTACCCAAGAAGAGACAGCAATTGTGGTTATATAGTCAAGGTACGATCATACCCTATAAATTCCCACCATCCAGGTAAGAGCCAATACCACCTGCTATACACCAGATAGGCAGCCAACACCTGCTACAGTTACTCGGAGTTGAATAATAACAGAATTGAAAAGGGAAGCTCATCTCCTGATCACATCTACCTGGAGGCAATCAGAAAGCCTAATTTAAAAAAAATCAACATACATTCATGAAATTATTGAAATCACACTTAAATATTAAAGATGCCCAAGAAACAGTTGACCATATTGGCACATGAACAGAAAAAGATAAAGTGACTGAGACAAATGAGCTGTAGGTAGGCCTAGACATCACATTGGAAGGATGGCAGTCTTTGGAACTGCCTGAGAAGGAATTCAAGAGAATGATACTGAGATGTACCAAACCCTCCACAGAGGGTTGAGAAAAATAAGGCAAAAGTCAGGAAAGCACCACACCAATCAAATAAGATAGATACACCATTGGAAACAATTCAAAACCTGCAAAAAAGAGGTCTAAATGATTAATAATGAAATGTCAGAAATGGACAATACACTGGAAGGACAAAGGAGTAGAATTGAAGAGATGGAAGCCAGAACCAGGGAGCTGGAAGACAAATGTCTCAATACTGCCATGATAGATAAGCAAGCAAAAAAAAATTTGAAGAAAATCTAAGATTCACATTGGACAGCATAAAGTGGAATAATTTAAGAATTATTGGCTTCCAGAACATGAATCACACAAGTCCACAGAGGAGATAGCTGAAGAGCCACTGGAAGAAAATATAGGGAAAAATGAAAAGATAAGCATTTAAGAAGCTGTATGAACAACAGGGAGGATAGACTTCAAAAGAAAATCACCAAGAATTATTAAAATCAAGCTCACCAAAATGAAAGA
>NW_006410537.1:1907-11880 GCF_000296735.1 Chrysochloris asiatica | reverse complement strand
AATCTCTGATAAAATAAACTTTAAGGCTAAACCCTGCATACTAGATAAAGATGGACATTATCTAATGATTAAAGGGTCAATTGAACAAAATGACATAATAAGAAATATCTATGCTCCCAATGAAAGAGCCCAAACATATATAAAGCAAACTCTAATAGATTGGAAGAAAAAAAATAGACAAATCTATAATAATAGTGGGAAATTTTAATGCACAATTTTCAAAAACAGATAGAACAACCAAAAAGAAACTTGACAAAGACACAGAGGAACTAAGCAACACAATCAGCCAACTGGAATTCATAGATGTGTGTAGAGCATTCAACCCAAAAACAGCATAATATACATTCTTTTCCAGTGCACATGGAACATTCTCCAGAATAGACCATGTTTTAGGCCACAAAACAAGTCTCCATAAATTTACAAATTTCAAAATACTACAAAGCATCTTTTCAGACCACAATGCTATACAATTAGAAATCAACAAATAGGAAGACCAAGGAAATAAAGCCAAATATATTGAAACTGAATAACACCCTCCTTTAAAGCTATTGGGTAGTAGGAGAAATAAAACCTGAATTCACAAAGTTCCTAGAAACAATCAACAGGAAAAGAAGCTGGTTCTTTGAAAGAATTAAAATCAACAAACCACTGGCAAACCTAACAAAAGAAAAGAGGGAAAATCCACAAATAGCATACATAAGAAACCACCTGGGTGATGTCACAATGGAACAGATAGAAATACAAAGGACAGTAACAGAATATTATGAAGAGTTTTATTCCAACAAATTTGAAAATCTAGATGAAATGGATGCATTTGTAGAAAAGCACAACCTACCTAAACCTAAGAGTGAAGTAGAAAACTTGAACAGACCCATAAAAAAATGATCAGGTCATCAAAATCTCCCAATCAAAAAAGGTCCAGGTCCAGATGACTTACTGGTGAGTTTTACAAAACATTCAGGGAAGAGCTGTCACTAATTCTACTCAAATTATTCCAGAATAAAGATGAAGATGGACAATTTCCTGATACATTTTTTGAAGCAAGCATAACCCTCGTACCAAAATGAGGGAAAGGCATCACTAAGAAAGAAAATTAGAGACGAATATTCCTCATGAACATAGATGAAAAAATTCTCAACAAAATCCAAGCCAACAGAATCCAACAGCATATACAAAAATAATACATCATGATCAAGTGGGATTCATATCAGGAATGCAAGAATGGTTCAACATTAGAAAAACAATCAGCGTAATCCATCAAATAAGAAAAATGAAAAGACCCATGTGATCATATCAATTGATGCAGAAAAGACATTTGACAAAATCCAACATCCATTCCTGATAAAAATTCTCAACAAAGTAGGCATTGAAGGGAAATTCCTCAACATAATCAAGTGCATCCATACAAAACCAACAGCTAACATCACTCTCAATAAAGAGAAACCAAAAGACTTCCCTCTGTAAACAGGAACCAGACAAGGATGCCCTCTATCACCATTCCTATTCAATATTGTGCTGGAAGTCTTAGGCAGACCTATATGGTAATATAGGGAAACTAAAGAAATCCAAATAGGCAAATAGGAAGTAAAACTTTCTCTATTTGCAGATGATATGATCCTATACATACAAAACCCCAAAGACTCACCCAAAAAAACTATTGGAACTCATTGGAAGATTCAGCAAAGTGGCAGGGTACAAGATCAACACGCAAAAATCAGCTGGATTCCTCTATACTCATAATGACAATGCTGAAAAGGAAATTAGGAAAGTAATACCATTTCTAATAACTGCCCAAAGAATGAAATATTTGGGAATAAATATAACCAGAGAAACAAAGGACCTATGCAAAGAAAACTACAAAACACTACTACAAGAAACCAAAAGAGAATATACCATGGTCCTGGATAGAAAGACTTAACATTGTGAAAATGTCAATATTACCCAAAGCAATCTACACATGCAACGCAATCCCAATTCAGATTCCAATGGCATTCTTTAGAGAGATGGAAAAAACAATTACAAAGTTTATATGGAAAGGAAAGAGACCAAGGATAAGCAAAGCACTGCTTAAGAAGAACAACAAAGATGGAAGCCTCTCACTCCCTGATTTCAAAATATGCTACATGGCTACAGTGGTCAAAACAACCTGGTACTGCTATAATGATCAATGGATCTGATCAATGGAGCAGAATTGAGAATCCAGAAATTAACCCATCCACATACAGGCAACTGATCTTCGACAAAGGGCCATTGAATGGGCAGCAGATAGTCTATTCAACAGATGGTGCTGGCAGAAGTGGAGATTGGTAAGTAAAAGATTGAAACAAGACTTTCAACTCATGCCATATACAAAACCCAACTCAGCATGGATTAAAGACCTAAATGTGAATCCAAGAATTATAAAGATCATCAATGAAAAAAATAGGGACAAATTTAAGAGCTCTGATACAGGGTGCACACAGACTACCAAACATTGCAAAAATTGCACACACAAAAGAAGACAAAGTAGATGACTGGGACATTCTAAAAATTAGAAACGTATGTGTGTCATAGGATTTCACCAAAGGGTAAAAAGGGAGCCCACAGAATGGGGAAAAAATCTTTTGCAATGACTTATCAGACGAGGGAATAATTTCTAAAATCTGTAGGAAACTACAACACCACTACAAGAAAAAGAAAAGTAACCCAATTAAAAAATGGGCACAGGACATGAACAGACACTTCAACAAGGAAGACATTTGAGCAGCCAACAAACATATAAAGAAATGTTCATGATCATTAGCCATTAGAGAGATGCAAATCAAAATAACATGATATCATCTCACACCAGTAATAACAGCGAAGTTCAAAAATGCAGAGACCAATAAATGCTGGCAAAGATGTGGAGAGACTGGGACCCTCCTACATTACTGGTGGGAATGCAAAATGGTCCAACCACTCTGGAAAACAGTATGGCACTTCCTCAGATAGTTGGAAATAGAAATACCTTAGTATTTAGTATAGCACCCAGCAATACCTCTACTTGGTATATAGCCACAAGAAATACAAGCTATAACACAAGTAGATATATGCACACCAATGTTCATAGCAGCATTATTCACAATAGCAAAAAGATGGAGACAGTCTAAGTGCCCATTAGTGGAAGAATGAATAAACAAACTTGGGTACATACACAAGATGGAATATTATGCTACCTTGAAGAATAACAAGGAATCTGCAAGCCACCACATAACATGGATGAACCTTGAGGACATTTTGCTGAGTGAAATTAGTTAGTCACAAAAGGAGAAAGACTTCAAAGGACTATTATCGTAAAAGATTATGAAAAAGAACCCACCCTAAAAGGGGGGAAAAACATGTACAAACCTTGAGGACATTATGCTGAGTGTAATTGTTGTTGTTGTTGTTAAGTGCCGTCAAGTCGGTTCCGATCCATAGCGACCCTGTACAGGGTTTCCGAGGGTGTAAATCTTTGCGGGAGTAGAAAGCCTCATCTTTCTCCCGCGGAGCGGCTGGTAGTTTCGAACCGCTGACCTTAAGGTTCGCAGCCCTATGAGTGTAATTAGTCAGTTATAAAAGGACAAATATTGCATAAGATCATTATTGCAAAAGCTCAAGAAGTGGGATGGAAGAACAGGTAGATAGCAGAACAATAAGGCAGGTTTGCATGGGCTAAATGGGACAGAGGTAAATAGTGATGCATGCTCAACCTTGGAACAGAAAGACTCTGTGATACAGAGATCGAGGCATAGTCTAAAGAAGGAAAATAATCTTAAGCTGCTTGACTGTCTTATGAATATTGGTTTCTCTTGCCTACTATTGTAAAATAGACACTTGAGTGGGATAGAAAGAAATATCAAGAAACAAGATTACAGAAATCTTATAAGCCCATCTTCAGCCTATAACTGATTGGAATACCTAAACAGGGTTCTAGAACTTGCCCAGCTAAATAGGCTTCTTGCAGAGTGTAGTGTATAGGACCTTAGGTGGACTCCTAAGCTCCATCCAGAACCTTCTGAGGTGGGACATTTCCACTAGAAAGTGCAAGCAAACCATCTTGGGATAGCTGGACTAACAGAAGAGACTTCTTGAAAGAATAATCAGCAGGAAAAATCCAAAACAAAAATGGCAGTATTATTGGCTAATACAAGAATAAACAAGTTGTTTGCCAGGGAGCCATCAAGGTGAATAATCCAATCCTTTCAGGACAAACCCCTCTCCAAGTCTGAAGTTCATAGGGATCACAGGAGCAGGTATGTAATCTTCCTGGCTACCACGTTGGTCTACTGGTGAGTGGAAGAGGGGGAAAGGCAGCAATGAAGGTATTTGCTGAGTATGACCATGTTCCATAGACTCTCACTGAACTGGAGATGAGAGAGAAAAGAGGAAGGGCTGGCTGGTCCAAAGTGTGATGAGACTTGGGGACTCCTAAGCCCATGAACAAGGACATAACTATGGAGAACTAGAGTTGAGAGTGAAGCATCCAGCTGACATGTTGTGAGGGGAGACACACAAGAATACCCAAACTTGTAGCTAGTACCCATTTGACCTAGCTTCGATGGCGTGATGATCAGAACTCAACTAGAGGAAGATAAAAACAATTTTTTTTTTAATAAAGGAAACAAATGTAAATTGGTATAATGTGATGAACTTGACCTATACTTAGAGATGTAGTAGCTCAAAATACCAACTGAAAGGGAAGGAGTCTTCACATCAAGTATCAATCCTATCCCCTCTGTATACAGGATTGATAAGGATGGGCAACTTACACATTGGTTACCTAAAACGAGGAAGTGATAAAGGCATAAAGTGACTGGTTTACACGTTTTCAAGAGGGAGTTAAGTTTTCTCTACTGAATAGGTTTCATCTTGTCTAGATGGATCTGGTGAAAAGAAATGGGGATAAGATTCTTATGATTCAATATTGAATAATTGTTATCTTGACTAATTGCGACTGTCACAACTGTAAAGGTAGAAATTTTGTAACAAAAAGAGGGGAGTAGGTAATCTTACAGTCCAGGAACAGAGGACCTATCAAGGGAAAAGAGCATGAGTGGAATGTGGGACCCTATCCAGAAAAGCATCCATACCAGAGATGGAAGCAGAGATGAGGATATGGAAAGAGAAAGCAGCTGAGGGCTGTAGACTTATGGAAAGAGACTGAGTTCTGGAGGCCAGGAGTCAGGCATGCAGAATGTGCCCTTTGGTTATTTAAATGATTATACATTCCTGAGTGTTCTTGTGTATACCCCCCGCCCCCCGCCCCCCCAAAACAAACAAACAAACAAACAAACAAAAAAACCCAGAGGGAATAGAAGCAAATGGAAGAAATTGTAATCATTGCAATGAAATGATGCGTGCAAAACTGATGTTCTTCCATGTAAACTATCACTCAATTCACAATAAAAAACTTTTTTTTAAGAAAAGATATATCTCGAATTACAATGCTCTCAGTGATAAGATGGAATACATACGCCTAGAAGGAAAACCAGTTTATACAATTATTATTCAAAATTATGCAACAAACACTAAATCCAGTGATGATGCAATAGAAAGAATTCTACCAATTGCTCTCCTCTGAAATTGATCAAACAGGCAATCAAGATGTATTGATAATTACTGGCAACTGGAATGCAAATTTTGGAAACCAAATGGCAGGATAAATAGTTGGAAAATATTGCCTTGGTGACAGAAATGATGCTGGCGACCACATGACAGAATTTTGTTAGAATGATGAGTTCTTCACTGCAAATACTTTTTCAAACAACATAAAAGATGACTGTGCATATGAACCTCACCAGATGGAATACACCCAAATCTAATTGACTACGTCTGTGCAAAGAGATAGCGGAAACCCGCCACATTTTCCACTAAAACAAAGCCAGGGGAAGATGGTGAAATAGACCATCAATTACTGGTATGCAAGTTCAGACTGAAGCTGAAGAAAAGTAAAACAATTCCATGAGAGCCAAAGTAAGACATAGAATATGTCCCACCTGAATTTAGAGACCATTTCAAGAATAGATTTGATACATTTCACACTAAAATAAAGACCAGAAGCATTGTGGGATAACAAAGAATATCATACAAGAAGAAAACAAAAGGTGATTAGGATGAAAAAAAAGATGGAAAACACCAAAATGGATGTCAGAAGAGACTCTGAAATTTATCCTCCATCATAGAGATGCTAAAAAATATGGACAAATTTAAGAGAAGTACTGAATAGAGAATTCCAAAGGACAACTCAAGATAACAACAACAAAATATATTATCAATAACTGTGCAAAGACCTGGAGTTTGAAAACCAAAAAGAATACCATGCTCAGCATTTCTCAAACTGCAGGAACTGAAGGAAAAATCTAAGCCTCAAATTGAAATATTGAAGGATTGGGTTAATGTACTGAACTGCAAAGTGGCTTGAACCACAAGGTCAATGACTCAAGCTCACTTGCTGCTCCTTAAAACCCTATACGGGGTTGCTGTGGGTGGTAATGACTCAGTGGTACTTAACAACAACAACAACATGGGCAAACTATTTAATGATGCAGAAAGCATCAAAAGAAAATAGAAGGAATACACAGAGTCACTTACAAGAAGAAATGGTTCATGTTCAACCATTTCAAAATGTAGCATATGATCAAGAACCAATGATACTGAAGGAAGAAGTCCATGGTGAATTGAAGGAATTGACAAAGAACAAGGCACCAGGAATAGATTAAATAGAAATTGCAATCTTTCAACTAACTGATACAGAGCTGAAGGCAATTACTCATCCATGCCGAGAAATTTGGACGACAGCTACCTGGCCAAGTGATTGGAAGAGATTCATATTTATGCCCATTCCAAATAAAGGTGACCCAGTGGAATGTGGAAATCACTGGACATAATTAATATCGCATACTAGTAAAATTTTGCTAAAGACAATTCAAAGAACGGCTGCAACATAAATTAACAGAGAACTGCCATTTGTTCAAGCCAGATTCAAAAGAGGGCGTAGAATAAGGGATATTATTGCTGACGTCAGATGGATGTTCGTTGAAAGCAGAATACCAGAGAGGTTTTTGCCTCTGCTTTATTGACTACACAAAGGCTTTTGATTGTATATAGATCATGACAAGTTATGGACAACATTGTGTAGAATGAGTATTTTTGAAAATTTAATTGTGCTCATGAGGTACCTATACATAGACGAAGAGGCAGTTCAAAGAGAACAAAGAACACTATATGACTTAAGGTGTGTGCCATGGTTGTCTTCTTTCACCATACTTATTCAATCTGTATGCTGAGCACGGAATCTGAGAAGCTGGGTTATACAAAGCAGAATCAGGATTGGAACATTATACAACATCATGGTTGGAGTAAGACAAATTAACAACCTGTGGGAGAAAGATGAGGTGTTCTGCTCCCCTAATGATTTACAGCCTAGGAAACCCTGTACAGGGTCGCTATGAGTCGGAACCAACTCCACAGCACATCACAACAACAACAACAACAATAATGCAAATGATACAGTTTTGCTTGCTGAAAGTTATGTACTGGTGAAGATCAAAGACCACAGCCTTCAGTGTGGATTGCACCTCAACATAAAGAAAGCAAAAATCCTCACTACTGGACCAATAAACAACATCCATATAAATGTAAAATGGATTGAAGTTGTCAAAGACTTCATTTTGCTCATATCAACCATCAACACTCATGGAAGCACCAGTCAAGAAACCTTTAGGCAAATCTGCTGCACAAGACCTCTTTAAAGTATTCTAATGCAAATCTTTCACTTAGAAGACTAAGGTCCACCTGTCCCATACCATGATGTTTTAAATAACCTCATATGCATATGAAGGCTGGACAGTGAATAAGGAAGATCATAGAATAATTGATGCACTTGAATTACAGCATTGAAGAAGAATATTAAAAGTACCATGGACTGCCAAAAGAACAATGAAATCTGTGTTGGTAGAAGTACAGCCAGAATGCTCCTTGTAAGCTAAGATGGTCAGACTTTGTCTCTCATTCAGACATATTATTAGGAGGGACCAATCCCTAGAGAAGAACATCATGATCAATAAGGTGAAGGGTTGCCTAAAGCGAGGAAGATCCCTAACAGGAAGCATTGGCACAGCAGCAATGGCAGTGGGCTCAAGTGTAACAATGATTGTGAGGTTGGAGCAGGCTCAGGCAGTGTTACATTCAGTTGTGCATAAAATCGCAATGAATCAGTTTCAATTCAATGGCACCTAACAACAGCAACAGCATATAAAATATGATATAACCTACTTTATAATTTTAGTCACCAATCAGCAGCTGATCTGATCTCTTGTACAATGAGTACAGCATATTCTTATTTTTATTGTGAATTATGTGGGTTTACATGGGAGAACATCAGTTTTACATTCATCCTATCGTATTTCATTTCATTGCAATGATTACAATCCCCTCCATGCATCATCAAATAACCAAAGGGTTCACCCCACAGGCCCACCCCCCAGCGGCCAGCACACAGCTCTTCTTCCTCTCTGAGTCCAGTTGTCCCCAGCTGTTCCATCTCTCCACATCATTGTCTCTGTCTCCATGCCTGGCGTCACTGCCTCTCTGGGTAGGGTCACACTCTCCGTTCTTTTCACTTGTTGGTCCCAGGGACCTCCGCTCCTGGACTGCAAAATCAATCACTCCCCTCCTTTTGTCAAAAAGTCACAGTCAGTCCTGATGGCAATTATTCATTATTGTACCACAGGAGTCTTATCCCCATTTCCTTTCACCAGTTCAGTCCCGGTCCCAACAGATTGGAAATCATTCAGTGGAGGTTCTACCTACCCCTGTCCTGTCTGGAACTAGGATCCCTCTTGAAAGCTTGTAAGCCAGTCACTTCTGGCCTTTATAGTCTCACCGCCCCCCCATTTTGGGTAGCCAATGTCTAAGTTGCCCATCCCTGTCAACCCTGTATACCGAGAAGGTGGAAGTGATCCTTGCAGTAAAGATTTGTTCCCTTTTTTGAGCTACTACATCCAGATAGGTAAAGTTCATCAAACTGTAGTGGGTTACTCTTTTTTTCTTGATTTCTTCTCTCTTCTTTCTTCTTCTAGTCGAGTTCTGATCATCCCGCCATCGAAGGCAAGTGGGTACTATCTGCAAGTGTGGGTGTTTTTGTGCATCTCCCTTCACTTCATATCAGCTGAACACTTCACTCTCTGATCTAGCCCTCTGTGGCCATGTCACTGCCTCTGGGCCCAGGAGTCCCCGGGTCTTGCAGTACTGCTGGCCATCCAGGTCTTCACAGGAGTCTATTGAATGTGGTTGGACTTAGCTTGCCATTTCATTGCTGTTTTTTCCCACTCTTCCCCTTATTGGTGACCAACATGGTCACCAGCCAGACCACATACCTGCAAGTGTATTCCCCTTGAGTCTTAGTCTTGGAAGGGAGTTTGCTCTGAGGGGACCTGACCACTTGCCTTGAAGGCTCCTGGTCAAACAGTTTACTTGTTCTTGTAGTAATCAATAGACTGCCATTATTGTTTCTGATTTTTTCTGATGGTCTTTCTTCACAAAGTATCTTCTATTCTTCTAGCCTCTCCAGGCTGGTCTACTCGTCCTTTCCAGTGGAAATTTCCCACCTCAGACAATTCTAGATGGGCTTATGCAATGCAAAAGCTCCACAGGAGGTTACTTTCACTGGGCAACTTTAAGTTATTCCAATCAGTTATAAAGGAGCTCTGGTAGCATAGTGATTATGAGTCAGGCTGCCAACCTCAAGCTCAGCAGTTCAAAACTACCTGTGGTTCCATGGGAGAAAGATGAAGCATTCTGCTCCTGTAAAGATTTACAACCTTGGAAACCCTGTGCAGGGTCGCTATGAGTCGGAACCGACTCCACGGTACTTAAGAACAACAACAATCAATTATAGGCTGAAGACGGACTTACAAGGTTCTATTGTAATGTTTCTGGCTATTCCTTCCCCCTCCCACTCAAGTGTCTATTT
>NW_006410537.1:0-658 GCF_000296735.1 Chrysochloris asiatica | reverse complement strand
GTGCCCTCACATTTGTCCCTATTTTTTCATTGATGACCTTCATAATTTTGGGATTCACATTTAAGTCTTTAATCCATGCTGAGTTGGTTTTAGTATAGGGTGTGAGGTAAAGGTCTTGTTTCAGTATTTTGCATGTCACTTTACAGTTCTGCCAGCACTATCTGTTAAAGAGACTATCTCCTTGCCATGCAATATACCTAGGCACTTTGTCGAAAATCAGTTGGCTGTATGTGGATGGGTTAATTTCTGGATTCTCAATTCTCTTCCATTGATCAATGTATCTTTCATTGTACTGGTACCAGGCTGTTTTGACCACTGTACCCATGTAGTAAATTTTGAAATTGGAGAGTGAGAGGCCTCCAACCTTGTTATTCTTTTTAAGCAGTGCTTTGCTTATCCTGGATCTCTTTCCTTTCCATATAAAGTTTGTAATTGTCTTTTCCATCTCTTTGAAGAATGTTGTTGGAATATGGATTGGGATTGCATTATATGTGTAAATTGCTTTGAGCAATATTGACATTTTCACGATGTTGAGTCTTCCTATCCAGAAACATAGTATGTTCTTCCACTTCTGTAAGTTTCTTTCAGCTTCTTATAGTAGTGCTTTGTAATTTTCTTTGTATAGGTCCTTTGTTTCTCTGGTTATGTTTATTCCTAA
>NW_006410536.1:13157-14783 GCF_000296735.1 Chrysochloris asiatica | reverse complement strand
ATTAATGGAGTACATAATACTGTTTATACCTACAACAAGCAATAAATATGTTGAGATGTCTTTTCTTTAAATGATAACTTCTTAGAAGTTTGTGCAGCAGAAGATGGTAAATTGACCACGATAAATCAAATATAATATTCTTCAGTTATTCTAAAAAGGTAATGTAAAATAAAATCAGATTTTCTAATGTATAATTTGCATTTAAAAGAAAAATATTTTTTAATGTGAATTGGGTGAAGATTTACAGAGAAAATCAGTTTTCCATTTTATAATTCATATATATTTGGTTTTGTATCATGAATTGCAACCTCCACATGTAACATCACTATCCCGCTTTCTTTCTATGTTTCCTGCTTCTACTTTCCTTCTTTCTTATTAACCTTTCTGAATTTTGTCCTTGGGTAAATGCTGCCCTTATGATCTCAAATGTGGGATTATTGTAAGAAGTGTACACCTCCCTAGTTTTATTGTTCCTCTTCTAGACGAGGAATAGTGTTGTTGTTGTCATTGTTAAGTGTTGTTGAGTATGCTTCCATTCATAATGATCCAAAGAGTTTCCAAGAAGTGGCTGATGGGTTTGAACCATTGACCTCGTGGATAGCAATCTAGTATCTATCCTACAGCACCACACCATGACTCCTTTATCATATTAGTCTCACACAATATGTACTTCTTGTGATTGACTTAATTCACTCAGCATAGTATCTTCCAGGTTCATACATTGTATGAGGTATTTTGCAGGTTTATAGTTATTCTTTGTAATTGCATAATATTCCATTGAGTGTACATATCATCATGTGTTTATCTACTCTTCCACTGATGGGCATTTAGGTTGTTTCTAACTTTTTGCTATTGTGCATAGTACTGCACTGAGCATTGGTATACATATGCCTATTAATGGTGAGGTTCTTATTTCTCTAGGATATATACCAAGTAGTGGGATATTTGGATACTATGGTAGCTCAATTCCAATTTTTTATAAAAGTACCATACCATGTTCTATTGTGTTTGCACAATTTTACAGAACCATCAGCATTGCATGGGAGTCCTGGTGGGTCACTGTGGGTTTAATGTGCTGGACTAGAAAGTAAGTTTGAACTGCAAGGTCAGCAGTTAAAGCATCAACTGTTTCTTGGAAACCCTATGCAGGGTTGCTATGGGTCAGAACTGACTCGACAGCACTTAACGACAACAAAATAGTGCTTGAGGGTTCCAACCGCTCCACATCATTTGTTGTTTTCTGCTGTTGAGAATTTTGCTATTAATGAGGGACTGAGATAATATCTTCTTGTTTTGATTTGCATAATCTCTCTAATGACTAATGATTGTAAATATTTTTTAGATGTTTGATGGTTGCCTGAATGTATTTTCTGGTGAAATGCCTGTTCATGTCTTCTGCCCACTGGGTTATTAATCTTTGAGGTATTGAAATTTTCTATAAAGTTTAGAAATAATCCCTTGCCAAATATACCATTGTCAAAAAAAAATTGTGGAGGGTCAGAGAAAAAGAGGAAGACCACCAACGAGATGGAGGTCTCAGATGAGCTTAGTTCTCTTTTGACTCTTTTGGTGAAATATTTTGATGAACATAAGTGTCTCATTTTTAGAAGGTCCCAAGACATATAA
>NW_006410536.1:5913-12245 GCF_000296735.1 Chrysochloris asiatica | reverse complement strand
GGACTGCTCATTGTATAGGATTTCCAAGAAGTAGCTGGATTTGAACATCCTTGCAGTGAGCAGTCTAGTGCAACAACAGCATTTTATTTTTAGGTGGTTATTGTAAATGGTAGAGTCCTGGTGTGGCCCTCTAGGATAAGCATTGGGCCTCAAGGTCAGTTTAAATTTTAAGGTTGGCGCTTCAAACTCACCAGCTGCTCAGGGTTTCGATGAGTTGGACTCAAAAAGCCAGCACTTGGCAAAAGAAGTTGTAAATGGTGGACTTATGGTGTGGTGATATAGGATAAGCATTGGACTGCTAACTGAAAGGTCATTCATTCATATCTACCAGCTGCACCTTAGAAACTCTGCACGAGTCGCTATATCAGAACTAACCTGACAACACTTAACAAAAGCAACAAATTGTAAATGGCATTATTTTCCTTATTTCCTTTAGTATGTTGATCTTGTACTTGGCCACTTTGTTGAATCTTTCAATTAGTCCCAGCAATTTTCACATTGAATCTTTGGGATTATCTACATATAAGATTATATCATCTACTTCTTGTTTGTCAATTTGAATACCTGTTATTTCCCTTTTTTGCTTGCAGGTCTGGCTAAGACTCCCAGCCAATATTGAGTAAGAATTGTGATAAAGGGCATCCTTGTCTGGTACCTATTCACCAGAGGAATACTTATAGTTTCTCTCCAATAAGAAGCCATTATTCTTTCCAGATTGGCTGTTGGTTTTATATTGTTGCTGTTGTTGAGTCCTGTCAAAGTTGATTCCAACTCAGTAACTCTGTTTAGGGTGTCTGAGGAGTGGCTGGTGGATTTGAACCACCAACCTTGCAGTTAGCAATCCAGTGCTTATCCTACAGTATGACACCTGATTGTTATTCTAATGTTAAACCATCTTTGCATACCAGGTATGAATCCCATTTGGTCATGATGACTTACCTTTTTTTTTCTATGTTGTTGGATGTTATTAACTAGGATTTTGTTGAACTGTTTGCATCTATGTTCATGAAGGTCTGGTTCAGCACTGTAGGATAAGCAATGGACTGCAAGGTTGATTTGAACTGCAAGAAGGGCAGTTCAAACTCACCAGTTCCTCCTCAGAAACCCTATACAAGGTCCCTATGAGTCAGAACCAACTTGATGGCACTTAACAACAACAACAATGTTTGTGATGGATATTGATGTTTAATTTTATTTTTTATTGTTGTCCTTGTCTGGTTTTGTTGTCAGAGTTATTCTCACTCATAAAATGAATCCAGGGGTATTCCGTCATCTATACATACACTGGAATAGTATATACAATAGTATTGGTGTCACCTCTTCTCTTAACGTTTGGTAGAATTCATTAGTGAGGCCATCTGGGTCAGAATATTTTTGGTTAAGATTTTTTTTCTAATGACCTCATTAATTTCGTCTTCTGTTATGTGCCTGTTAAAATTTTCTACCTTAGTCTGTATTAGTTTAGGGAGGTAGTGTGTTTCTATAAATCTATTTCTTCTAGGTGTCCAAATTTGTTAAGAGTACAATTCTTCATAGTATTCTGTTATTATTCTTTTTATTTTAGCTGGTTTGGTTGTGACATTACTTGTTAAATTTATTATTCATGTTATTTTCTTCTTCTCCTTTTATTTTGTTAGATTTGTCAGTAGCTTGTTAATTGTATTCATCCTTCCAAGGAACCTACTTCTGGTTTTATTGATTGTTTCTCTGTTTCATTTATTTCTACTCAAATTTTTATTATTTCTTGTGTGTGTGTGTGTGTGTGTGGTGATAGTAAGCTTAATTTGTTGCTCTATTTCTAAATGCTGGAGACTGGGCTAAGATGTTGATTTTGGTTCATATGTATGTTGTATTTTCAGTTTCATTTGATTCAAAGAATTTTTTAATTCATTTTTTTGGTTTTTCTATTACGCTGTAGTTTTAAAGCAGGTATTATGGAATTTCCATGTATTCTATTTTTTATTTGATCTTCATATCGTTGAGTTCTAAGTTTATAGCATTCTGATATGAAAAGATGTTTTATAGTATTTTGATGTTTTTAAATTTATTGAAGTTTGTGGTCTAACACAGGATCTATTCTGGAAAATGTTCCCTATGTGCTGGAAAATAATGTATAGTGCGCTACTGTTGTGTGGAGTGCACTGTACATACCCATGAAATCAAGCTGGTTGATAATGTTGTTTGTATTTGTCTCTGCTGTGTTTCTTTCTAGTTCTTCAGTCTTTTATTAAAGTGTGGCACTGTAAAATAAGTACTCAACTGCAAGGTTACCAGTTCAAACTGACCAGCCACTCCTTGGAAAGAGTCACTATTGGCTGGAACAGATTTGATGCTTAACAACAACAACTATGATTGTACAGTTGTCTGTTTTTCTCTTTTGTTCTGTTAGAATGTGAATTATGTATTTTGAGACTCTTTCATTGGGTAGGCAGATATTTATTATGACTATGTCCTCTTGTTCAAACAACACTTTAATCATTATATAATGTCCTTCCTTGACTCTTATGCTGGTTTTGGCCTTAAAATCTATATTATCCAAAATGAATATTGCCACTCCTGCCTTTTTTATTACCATTACCTTGATATATTTTTCCATCTCTTAATTTTCAGTCTCTTTTTATCTTTATGTCTAAGGTGTACCTCTTGTAGACAGTATATTGATGGGTTCTATTTTCTTTTTCTGGTACACTCTGTTTCTTGACTTGTATATTTAATCAATTTACATTCAGTGTAAGTATTAATAGATAAAAGCTAAATTTTGTCATGCTTTGTGTGCAGTGTGTGTTGCTGATGCTTTTTTTGTTCCACATAATTTTCCGTGCCGCATTTATTTTGTTTGTGGACTTTCTTATCATTTTCTTCATTACTATTTGAATGTTTGTTCAATATTTATGATTTTCCTCCTTTTTATTATGATAAGAAAATGTATTAATATTCTTTGAGATTGCCTTAGAATTTTTATATTTTTTTTCCAACTTTAAAACAGTCTCTTGTGTCTTGGAATAAACTTGATTTTTCTATTTAGAAGTCACTATTTAATCCCTGTTTTTCCTTTGTTCTTGTTTTTGCTACATACAGTTATCTCTGGTTCCCTATTTTCACTGGAGTATTTACTTTGGATATGTCTGTATCTGGGTTGGATTCTAGGTGATGTTGTCATGTATGTTGTCAAGTATGTTAATCTTGGGTTATGGTCTGCTGGAACTGGTTCTCTGTCTGAAAAACTCCCTTGAATATTTCTTGAAAAGTTGGTCTGGTTTTTCTATTTCCTTTCAATTGCTGCTTATTTGGAAATGTTCTAATGTTGCCATTGTATTTGAGAGACAGTTTTACTGGATATGTAATTCTTGGTTGGCAAGTTTTTCTTTCAGAGTTTTGAATATGTCATCCACATTACCTTCTTGCCTGCTTGGTGTCTTCCAAGAAATAAAAACTTAGTCTCATTGTTGTTACATGCCATTGAGTAATTTCCAACTCATAGCAACCCCCTATATGGTTTCCAAAGCTTTAAATCTTCATGGGAGTAGAAAGTCTCATCTTTCTCTCATGGATCAGCTAGAGGACTCAAACTGCAGATTTTGTGGATATTGTATGGAGTCATTGGACTCCGTTTAGTCTTATTTTTTCTCCTTTATAAGTAACTTTGTTTCTCCCAAGCTGATCTCAGGATTTTTTCCCTTATATTTGGTATAGGAAAATTTGATAATGATATGGCTTGCTTATTTTCTTTTAAAATCTATCCTGTGACATGCTGTTGAGCTTCTTGAATGAATATCTTCTTGTCTTTCTTCAAACAAATTTTAAATGATTTTTTTCTGAGCTGGTATGTAATTATCATCTTATATGTTATGGTTCTTGATGCTGTCCCACTTACTTCTTACACTTTCTTTGTTTTTGTTTTGTTTTCCTTCTTTATTCTGTTTGTTCCTCTAGCAGAATAATAGTGAGTGATGTGTCTTCTAGCTCACTAATGTTGTCTTCCATTGATTCAATTCTACTTCTTTGACCTTGCAATACACAATTTTTGAAATGTAAGCATCTTCTGGATTTCTGTTTGCTGTTTTTGTATGTCTTCTAATTTTCCATTTATTTTGTCATTGTTATTGTTGTGTTCCTTGAATTCTTCTACAGTTTTGTAAGTATTCTTCTTGATTTCATTTGCAGTGTTCTCAAACTTTCTCTCAATCCATTGGAATTACCTAAATATTATTGCTTTTTAAATGCTTATCAGTTAGGCTCAATGCTTTTTATTCCTCAGAAATGCTTTCTGACTCTGCATTTTAGTTATTTGTTTTTAGCCATTTTGTCTTGTTTATTGTGTGTACTAAAATTTTCTTTTCTTTTTAAGACATATAGTGTTGATGTATTTTATTTAATTGGTGACTTAATGTTGGTATATTCTTAGGCATTCATCACCTGTCTCCTGGTGGATGTGTTATAGGATGGAAGTTTGTGCACATTTCATCATTCCTGTGGCACAGTTGAGGAGAAGTTGGGTGACTGTTGATCACTGTTAGTCATAGATTAGAGTGTGATCTTTATTCTGAAGGAGTTAATTCTGGAAGTGAGGTCTAACTTACCAGTGTATGCATGGTTTCTATCTCTCACCAAGTTGAACAAAGAAAAAGAGAGAAAAAATAAAAACAGCACAGTGTACAAAAAGAAAAGAATAGATTATTTTGAGTGAGAAAAATCAAGCAAACAACAAGAAAAAATAAATTAATAACTAAAATAAAGGCATAAAAGAAGGAAGATAAAATAAATAAAAATAAAATTCAGAATAATGGATACAAGTGAAAGAAAAAGAAAATCAAATTGTAAAGAAAAAAAGAGGTGTGAAACAGAAGAAAATATAGTAGATAAAGAGAAGTAAAACAAAAGAAGGGAAAGAAGAGAAAAGGAAACAAAGAAAAAAACTGTGGGAGCAAGGATAGGGTATCCAGTAAGGACTGTCACTCTCTGCCTGCCAAGAAGGTCAAATTGGAGCATGATAATTGTTTCTAGACAAAGTTCCTCTTGGTATAGAAGGTATCTGTAGTCAAGGCACTCAATCTCAGAAGGAGTTTCTACAAACTCAGAGTGCATCTGGCAACAGGGTAGCTTGTCAGGGAGGAGTTTGCATGGTCCAATGGTCTGCTGGCATCAAGAAATTCAATCTGGGAAGGGAGAAGTTCCTGCCTGCCTGTCCAGATGTGTCTAATGCAGAGCACACATCTGGCACTGTAGTATGGTGTGAGGAGGTGGCATGAGGAGATGGAAAGCATGTGCCTCCAGATGCAGGGGTGGCAAGCCTCTGACCTTGGGCAGTACAAGGACTGTGCAGATGGGTGACCCTGCTGGTATTTGAAAAAACAGTGACATAGCTTCCAGCATCACAGCAATGTGTAAGCTACTACAGTACGACAAATTGAAAGGCACGTGGAAACTGAGATAATTCATCTCAAACAAATAAATATAATAAGCATAAATAATTCAAACAAATATTCATACATTGTCCTACCCTACTTATATACTAGGTACATCTACAACTTAAAATGTAGTTAGTATACTAGCTCCTGATAAATGTCACAAGCATTAATACCAAAATGAATATTTTAGAAAATCAAAGGGAAAAATAAAATAGAAATAAAAAATAGTGGTATATATTTTTACAGAAAGTTCAATATTAAAGTATGGGAGACTTTACTAGTAAAATAAAGATAGCCTTGAGGTATGTGAAAAGAATTGATAAGTATCATGAGCAAATAAAAAAGATACAAAAAAGTACAGGTTCAGAGTTGTGGAATTTTTTTTATTACTATTGTTTTAGACACACACACTAATTAAATAAGAGTATTGTTAAATTTAAGTGGATATTTTTCTGCACTTTGTGCAATCTTAGTTAAGAAATCTCTCTACTCTCCCATTATGGAAACTAGAAAGTGCACTGGAGACTCCTTCATCAAGATTTTTGCTGTCCCTACTCCATAATTGTGCTCATGAGGAATCTATACATGGACAAAGAGGCAATTGTTCGAACAGAACTTGGGAACACTGAATGGTTTAAAATTAAGAAAGGTGTGCGACATACTTATTCAACCTGTATGCTGAGCAAATAATCCAAAAAGCTGGCTTATATGAAGAAAGGTGTGGCATGAGGATTAGGGGGAGACTCATTAATAACCTGTGATATGCAGATGATACAACCTTGCTCACTGAAAGTAAAGAGGACTTAAAATATTTACTGATGCATATGAAAGAGCACAGCCTTCGATATGGATTGCATCTCAACGTAAAGAAAACAAAAATCCTCACCACTGGACCAATAAACAACATTCTTATCAATGGAGAAA
>NW_006410536.1:3372-3872 GCF_000296735.1 Chrysochloris asiatica | reverse complement strand
TTATGTTAAGATGCTTGGCTGTCTTTTGACTCTTAGTTTCCCTTACATCCTATGTTAAAATAGACACTTGAAGAGGAAAGAAAGGAATAACCAGAAACATCACCATAGAAAGCCTGTAAGTCTGTCTTCAGCCTATAACTGATTGGAATATATAAACTGGGCCTAGAACTTGCCCAGTGAAGGAGGCTCCCTGCAGAGCCTTTGCATTGCACAAGACCATAGGTGGAATCCTGAACCCCATCAAGAATCTTCTGAGGTGGGAAATTTCCACTTGAAAGGACAAGAGTCCAGTCTGGAGCAGCTAGAAAAATAGACGATAATTCTTGAAAGAAATACCAGCAGGAAAAATCAAAAACAATAACAGCAGTCCAATTGACTACTACAAGAACAAGCAAGTTGTTCCCCTGGGAGCCATCAAGGCAAGTGGTCAGGCCCCCGCAAGGCAAACCTCCTTCCAAGACTGAAACTCAAGTGGTCTTGCTGTGGTGAAAAAACAGCAA
>NW_006410536.1:0-647 GCF_000296735.1 Chrysochloris asiatica | reverse complement strand
AAAATACCATGGCTTCCGTCAGGCACACATTAGTCCTCAAACTGATATTTTTGCTCTTTAACACTTTAAAAGAGGTCTTCTGTAGAAGATTTGCCTAATGCAAGACATTGCTTGATTTCTTGATTGCTGCTTGCATGAGTGTTGATGGTGGATCCAAGCAAAATGAAGTTGTTGACAACTTCAGTCTTTTTTCCATTTATCATGATACTATTTATTGGTCCAACTGTGAGGAATTTTGTTTTCTTTACATTGAGGTACAACTCATACTGAAGGCTCTGGTCTATCATGTTCATCAGCAAATATATTAAGTCCTCTTCACTTTCAGCAAGCAAGGTTATAACATCTATATATCACAAATTGTTAATGAGTCTTCCTCCAATCCTGATGCCACATTCACTTTTGTATAATCCATATTTTCAAATTATTTGCTCAGCATGCAGATTGAGTAAATACAATCCTGAGGCACATCTTTCCTAACTGTAAACTATTCAGTGTTAACCTTTTTCTATTTGATCTATGTACAGATTCCTCATCAGCAGAGCTAAATGATCTAGAATACTCATTCTCCACTGTGTCGTCCATAGTTTGTCATGATCCCTTTGTATAGTCAATAAAACACAGTAAACATCTTTCTGGTATTGTCTGCT
>NW_006410535.1:15085-15594 GCF_000296735.1 Chrysochloris asiatica | reverse complement strand
TAATGACTTTTTGCTCTCTTTATGTATGATGTTCTTGATGTCATCTCACAACTCTTCTGGTCTTTGGTCTTTAGTGTTTAATGTAGCACAAGATGGCAGATCGGGTAGACGTGCATTGAAGAATTCCAACAATAACAACACGCAAACCGGGCTAAACAGGTTCAGGGGATGGTGCTGGAACTCTGAAACACATTTAAAGGAATATTTGGAGGCTTGGAGGGCTTACAGCTTGGGGAATTTTTAGGAGAATCAAAAAACCCATTGTTTTCTAATTCAAGACACTCAGCTATTCCCGGAGCAGTCATCTTGGGATACAACATCTTGATTGTATCAGGATTGGTATAGAAATTTAAAGTGAAAGTTTTGACATAAACCAAATGGCCACCACTCATCTGTCTGTCATGCTGTGGTGGATTGAGTTGCTGTGATTCTGAGGGTTATGCCACTGGTATTTTAAATAACCAGCAGGGTCACCCATGGTGGACAGGTTTCAGATGAGCTTCCAGACA
>NW_006410535.1:14469-14985 GCF_000296735.1 Chrysochloris asiatica | reverse complement strand
TAGCATCTCTACACTGGAGAGCAAGTTTCAGTGTCTCTTCTGACATCCATTTTGACCTTTTCTTTCTTTCTTGTCATCTTAATGACTTTTTGCTCTCTTTATGTATGATGTTCTTGATGTCATCTCACAACTCTTCTAGTCTTTGGTCTTTAGTGTTTAATGTAGCACAAGATGGCGGATTGGGTAGACATGCATTGAAGAGTTCCAACAATAACAACACGGAAACCGGGCCAAACAGGCTCAGGGGATGGTGCTGGAACTCTGAAACACATTTAAAGGAATATTTGGAGGCTTGGAGGGCTTACAGCTTGGGGAATTTTTAGGAGAATCAAGAAACCCATTGTTTTCTAATTCAAGACACTCAGCTATTCCCGGAACAGCCATCTTGGGATACAACATCTTGATTGTCTCAGGATTGGTATAGAAATTTAAAGTGAAAGTTTTAACATAAACCAAATGGCCACCACTCATCTGTCTGTCATGCTGTGGTGGCTTGAGTTGCTGTGATTCTGAGGG
>NW_006410535.1:11395-12454 GCF_000296735.1 Chrysochloris asiatica | reverse complement strand
GACCCTGTATAGGGCTTCCAAGGAGCGACTGGTGAGTTTGAACCATAGACCTTGTGGCTCAAACCAACCTTGTGGTCCAGTGCTTTATGTGTTAGTCCCACAGTTAGGTGTCATCAATTCATTTGTAACTCATAGCACCCCTCTGTACGACAGAAGGAAAGAACACCTGGTCTTGCACCATCCTCACAAACATTGCTATGTTTAATTCCATTGTTGCAGTCACTGTGTCAGTCCGTTTCATTGAAGATTTTCCTTTATTGCTGACCCTCTATTTTACCTAGCATATTATTCTTCTCCAGGTATTGATGCCTCTTGATAATATGTGAAAAGTAAGTGAGATGAAGTCTTGCCATTTTACTTCTAAAAAGCATTCTGGCTGTTCTACTTCCAAGACAGATTTGTTTGTTCTTCTGGCTGTCAATGCTATATTCAATAGTCTTCACCAATGCCATATAATACAAAGACACCCATTCTTCTTTGTTGTTGTTGTTGTTAGGTGCCATCAAGATGGTACTGACTCATAGTAACCCTATGCACAACAGAATGAAATACTGCCCGATCCTGGCCCAACATCACAATTGTTGCCATGCTTGAGCCCATTGATGCTGCCATTTTGCCAATCCATCTCGTTGGGGGTCTTCCTTTTTTTCTCTGACATGATATCCCTCTCCAGTGACTGGTCCCTCCTGACAATATGTCCAAAGGATGAGAGAAGAAGTTTGGCCATCCTGGCCTCCAAGGAGCACTCTGGCTGTACTTCTTCCCACAAAGATTGGTTTGTTCTTTTGGCAGCCCATGACACTTTCAATATTCTCCTCCATCACCATAACTCAAAAGCATCAATTCTTCTATAGTCTTCCTTATTCACTGTCCAGCCTTCGCATGCATACAAGGTTACTGAAAATACCATGGCTTGGGTCAGGCGCACCTTAGTCCTTAAGCTGCCATCTTTGCTCTTCAACACTTTAAAAAGGGCTTGTGCAGAAGATTTGCCTAATGCAATATGTTGTTTGATTTCTTGACCTCTGCTTTCATGAGTGTTGATGGTTGATCCAAGAA
>NW_006410535.1:0-9505 GCF_000296735.1 Chrysochloris asiatica | reverse complement strand
TCACAAGTAATGATCAGTACATCTTTATTGCATGTTTGATCAATTTCATACTGAAGAAGTTGATAGAATTCTTCAGTTTTCATCCTCACTGGCTTTAGTGGTTGGTGCATAAATTTGGATAATAGTGGTATTAACTGGACTTCCCTGTAGGCTCACGGATATTATCCTATCACAGACAGCATTGTACCTCATGACTTATGTTGATATGTTCTTTTTGACGATGAATGCAACATCATTCCTGTTCAAATTGTCATTCCCGGCATAGTAAACTATATGGTTGTCAGATTCAAAATGGCCAATACCAGTTCATTTCAGCTCACTAATGCCTAAGGTATTGAATTTATGTGTTCCATTTCATTTTTGATAATTACCATTTTTCCAGATTCATACTTTGTACATTCCATGATCTGATTATCAATGGACTTTTATAGCTGTTTCTCTTCATTTTGAGTCATTCTCCATCAGCAAATGAAGGTCCCGAGCACTTTACTCTATTGTTATCATCACTATCAAGTCTACTTTGCAGAGGCAGCTCTTCCCCAGTCGCATTTTGAGTGCCTTCCAACCTGAGGGGTTCATTTTCTGGCACTCTATCTGACAGTGTTCTTGGTATTCATAAGGTTTTCAGTGACTAAATATTCATAAATAGTTTGTCTTTCTTTCTTCCTAGCCTGCCTAGGAAGAAAGAGAGATGAACTACTTCCAAATATCTCTTTTCTTTGGATTTCCTTATTTTTGTCCAGTTTCTCATGCATATGTGATGATTGAAAATACTATGGCTTAGGTTAGGCACACCTTTGTTCTCAAAGTAATATCTTTCCTTTAAAACACTTTAGAGACATTCCTTGTTCCAGATTTGCATAATGCAGTACACTATTTGATTTTTTTGACTGTTGCTTCCATAACGTTGATTGTGGATCTAGGAAAAAAGGAAATCCTTGATATCAATCTTTTCTCCATTTATCATGATGTTGCTTATTGGTCCAGTTGTGAGGGTTTTAGTTTTATGTTGAGGCATAATTCATACTGAAGGTTGTAGTCTTTGATCTTCATCAGTAAATTCTTCAAATCCTCTTCATTTTCTGCAAGCAAAGTTATGACATCTGTATATGGAAGATTTTTAATTTGCCTTCCTTGAATTCTGATATGTGTTATTTTCCAGCATCTTGGATTATTTGCTCAGTTTATAGATTGAACAGTATGGTGATAGGATACAATCCTGAAACACACTTGTCCTAACTTTAAACTATGCAGCATCCCCTTGTTCTATCTGTACTACTGCTCTTGATCTATGTACACATGAGCACAATTAAATTTTCTCGAATTCCATTCCTTTCAATGTTTTCCATTATTTGTTATAATCTACACAGTCCAATGACTTTGCATAGGTTATAAAATACATCTAAACATCTTTCTGGTACTCTCCGCTTTTAGTCAAGTTCCATCTTACATCAGTAATTATAGCCCTTATTTCGTGTCCTCTTCTGAATCCAGCTTGAATTATTGGCAGTTCTTTGCCAATGTACTACTGCAACTGTGCAATTATCTCCAGCAAAATTTTACTTGAATGTAATAATAATGATATCATTTGATAATTTTTACATTCTGTTCCAAAGAATGGGACAAATATGGATCTCTTCCAGTTGGTTGGCTGGGTAGCTGTCTTCCAAAAATTGAGTGAGTACAGTTTGTTTTTTAAGCTTTTATTGTGAATTGAGTAATAGTTTACATGGGAGAATGTCAGTTTTGAATTCATCCTATCATATTTTGTTTCACTGCAATAATTGCAATCCCTGCAATGCCTCATCATTTAACAGTATTTTCTTCTTTGTCTTCTGTTTTGTTTTTTTTTTTCTTTTTTTTGATGTACACAAAAACACTCAGAAATATAATTTCAACAACCAAAAGGCACATTTTACAAGCCTGCCTCCTGGCATCTAGCACATAGCCTTTTCCTTTCCATGAGTCTAGAGTCTTCAGCTGCTCTGTCTCTCCATGCTGTCATGTGAGTGCAGATTGCATCTATTTGTTGAAACATCTCATTGATATTCTATCTGGAACCTTGCTTTTCACCAATGCCTTCTGTACCCTCATGAACATTAAAGTCTTTCCCAAATTTATTTGACTACAGAAGACTTTTAAGGTACACTTGTTTAAATTAGAATGCTATCCAGAAACACTGATTTATGGGGAATTTTCCAGAATCGTGGTTTTTCACCTAAATTAGAATTAGCTAATTAATAGAATCTTTTTAAAAAAATGTTTTATTGTGAGTTATGTGATAGTTTACATGGGAGAACATTCACTTTACATTCATTCTATCATATATCATTTTGAATTAATAGAATATTAGGCTACTTCCAGACCACCATGAGAGGTAGAGAAGAGGCAGTACAGCTTATGTTTTCATTCAGGCTGCCTGGGTTTAAATCTCTGCACCACAAATAACTAGTTGTGTGAACATAGGCAATTTTACTTCTCTAAAGTTAGGAGCTCTGGTAGTGTAGTGGTTAAGAATCGGGCTGGGAACCACAAGGTCAGCAGTTCGAAACTACCAGCTGTTCCGCGGGAGAAAGATGAGGCTTTCTGCTCCCTTAAAGATTTATAGCCTCGGAAACCCTGTACAGGGTCACTATGAGTCGGAACCGACTCCACGACACATAATAACAACAACAACAACAAAGTTAGGATGACAATAAAAGTACTTCCATCAAAGATTCTTGTTATAATTAATTGAGGTAGTCTCTGTGTTGATAGATTCAGTGAGTTCACTGATTCAGTACTTGCTACATAGTAAGTAGGCAATAAATGTCATTTTTTCATTCTTATCCTTCATTGTTATTAAAGAGCATTAAACACAAAGTCCTATCATAAGGAAATTTATAGGTAGGTGAAATAATACAAAGAATTGTAAGGCATTGTATAAAATAACATAATGGAGTGTTATAAATTGTAATGTTGGCAATAAGAGTTCTAAGGAGTTCATGGAGAATGCCTTGAAAGCTGGATAAGGTTTAGGGCAGCAAAGAAGAAAGGGAAACAAGCTTCCCTTGTGTAGGTAGTATGTGTTCAGGTTTGTTTTTGCTGAGTATCTGGAGACTTGGGATCTTTCCATCTTCGATGGATAAGCTGCTACTAGGGCTAAGTCTGGCAAGACCAGGAATACTACGGCTTCAGGGCCTCAGGGTTTGATAAATTTGTTCTGTTGGGATTAATAGAGTAGATGAATGAGTAACAGAAATGGTAATTAAGCAATGTGATAGGACAGACTGGCATAACAATGATTAATGGTATGCCTCAGGTGAGCACTGAGGCACGAGGCAGAACTAAGAGCTCTTGTTGTACCAGAGAAGTGTCATTAATCAGCATTACATCATACTTGAGAGTGGTTTATTGAAATTATAAAATAGGTACTTAAAATAATATTAAAAGCATAATTTTAAACATGCACTACTGATTCCAGTGAAGTGCTGTGCCAGAAATGAATTCCAACCTTATACAGCATTGTACCTCAAGAAAAAGGAAAAAAAAAACTATGCTCCTCAATGCAGAAAGTAGCCCATTGACAGTGTGGCCCTGCCAATTTTACCTTTTTAAAACTGTTCTTTTTATTGGAAACTACAGTAGAGATGAGCAAAAACAGAAATGAAATCTTGGCAGTGCTTCTTCCTGCCTCATGCGCCTTGTAATGTTGCCCAAGCTCTCAGCCAAGACTTGCTTTTTCTTCCACATGGGATCTCCAGGGAGCATGTAAAGGAAGGGGTTCTGGACAATGCACAAGTAGCTGTTGAATTTTGGATCATCTACAGCACTCACATCAAAGGGTTCCATAGATTTGGTTGGGTTGTGGTGATCAGCAAAAGGAATGAGGTCTTTCAACTTGAGCTGCTATGGTGTGTTCATGCCAGTGGGGGTGCAGTTCAGCACCAATCATTTGATTTCACATGTTCAGATCATAGGTCAACACTGAGAGTTGGTGTAGGGTTGCTATTTGGTAACTTAAATCTAGAGTAGAGCTCAAGGCTTGGAGAAGAATTTTCCAAATTGAGTTTGGAGGAAGGAAGTCCAGGAGAAGCAACCTAAGACAGACCTGACTTTATAGGACTCCAAAGAAGTGGATGCCTAGAATATCTGCAACGTTCTCTTTCTTCATCTACCTGCATTGGTTAGCCCCTTTCCCTTCCCTCAGAGTCCCAATATCAGAGTTAATTAAATAATTAGGCACACTACTTCTTTATATTCTATCCAGAAAACAAAACAAAACAAAACCCCCACCAAAACCCCAGAGATACAGCTTCATGCAAAAATATGGCACCAACCATCTCTCCCACAGCACCTTCTACTTCTCATCTGAATTCAATCCATTGCAATGGCCACAGAGACAATACTCACAGTTATTGGGTTCAGTAGGGAAATTAACAAGCTACAATACAGGATCAGAAAATGCTCAGGTTACAGTTCCTGTCTGCTGCTGATAAATGCTTACAGGACATACCACTCCACTATAAGCCTCAGCCTGAAGGCACTCAGCTCTAGCTCAGTGGGTCAGCAAATCTAGCTCCCCCACCTAAGTGCCTGGAAGGACCCCACTCTTCTAACAAACTTCCTGTCCATACTCACTCAGCTTTACTTGCTCTGTGGGCTGGGAAGCCCACTGCTTTGTCTCGTGCTCTGGTCCTTGGTTCTGATACTGTTCCTCCTCTGCCACTTCTCCGGTATCAGAACATTCAGCTCCTGTGTTGAGGAAGTTCAATGAGCTTCTCAGAGTCCGGAGGGTGTGCTCCACTCTTGGCTCTTATTGTATGATGGTAGTGAAAACCATCTCCTGCTTCTGAGATGGTTCATTTTATTTTATACTCATATACTTTATTTGATAGAGTTTCCAGATTTTACCATACAATGAACTCTGCTAATAGCCACAGCTGAATCGTGTCATCCTATCAATATCTAGTCCCACTTTCTCTTGCTCAGACCCTTCAGGGCAGAAATGTTGTTTGGTTGGAGTTGTAGATCATGGCTGCTTATGAGACATTAGATAATTACAGATGAGATATTAGATAATTACTACACCACACTTCATATTATCAAACGAAACAAGAGAATATCCTTCCTCCCAAACAAAACCAAAAAACCTTCTGTTCTTAGTGATTCTGACTTGTAATTTGGAAATGAATCTTTTCCCCCCAGTTTAATCTTTGGCCTTGTAAAACTTCGAAGTGCAATTTTGAGTTGAAAGGATCCAGGCTAACTTGCTCACCTTAATATCCAGTGTTGACCATGTGAAGTGCATGCCTGAAGGATGGGTTTGGGGGTCCAAAGCAGCTGAGAGCTTTGATATGGATGAATCATTCCACCGGTGTAAGTGTCAGTCATGCTATGATTCTGTTCTTTTTCTAGAATGGGTGGAAAACTTTCATTCTGTAACTTACATCAACCAGCTTGGTTGATGTTTTGCTGAATAGCTCAAATACCATCTTAAAACACAGTTTTTTTTATCATCTTCTCAAAGAGTACAATTCCTAAAATCACAGACAAGTGCTTTGAGTTCTGACTTAGTTAATTTACTTATTAAAATATGTAATAGGCACATTCAAGGTCTCTCCTGTTAGATCTCCATTCTGTGAATTGATTTCTTTCAGCACAGCAGACTTCTTTTGACTGGGTTTACTCAACCTTCACGTTCCCCTCAGTTGATATATAAATATCCAGACTTAAAAAATGGCTAAAAGGGAGAATAATGATTTGTCTTATAGAAGGATTGTTTGTAAATAAATAAATAAATACATTCAGCAAATAGTTATTGAGAATCTGTGTATCAGACATTGTTCTAGGAACTGTGGATACAGCAGTGAATGAAGCAAAGTTCCTGACCTCTTTATGCTTACCGTCTGGGGGGAGAGATAGTCACTGAATGGATAAACAAATTATTACATGAATATTTAATAGATATATGTAATAATGTCAAGTAATAATAATTATTATAGAGTTTCCGTTTCCCAATGCCTGGATATATTCTGGCAAGACTTTTACTGCTGCTTTTAGGAACTTGGTTTCTCCCAAAGTAACAGCTTCTTGATTGCTCTCCAGGCTTTCACTGTCAAACCTCCTCAAATCTGTCCATACAGCAGATAAGACAATATTTCATGCCACTCACCCCTTTGCTCACTTGCTGAGCCTTATTGTTTTTCTCTGTTCCTTGAGCACACTCACATCTAGTCCTCAGCCATAGTAGTTTCCTCCTGTGATTTCCTATCACCAAAATTTATCTCACCATCTGTATTAGCTATCTAATGTTGTTCTAACAGAAATAATACAAGTGGATGGCTTTAACAAACAAATGTGTTAACTCACAGTTTAGGAGGCTAGACGTCCAAATTCAGAGCTCCAGTTATGGAGAAATGTCTTTGTTTCCTTTCAACTTCTGTAGGCCCAGCATTCCTTGGAGATCCCCAGGTGTCTTGGCATCAGTCTTCCCCTGGATCTAGCATTACAGTGCAGGGAATACTGGTGCAAAGGATCCTTTTCACTCCTGGCTCATTTTTCTTGGTGGTCCCTCTCAGCTCTGCTCGCCTGTTTAATTTCTTTTGTATGCTCAAAGAGGTTGGCTCAAGATACAATCTAATTCTATAGATTGTATCCAACTTCATTAGTATCATAGAAGTGAGGAGTTGCAAAATGCAGGATAATTGCATCAGATCAGGCTGATGACATCAGATCACATCATGGGGGTGATTACATTACATTAGATTTCATCATGGATTCTTACTTATTACCTCTTAACTACCAAGCCACTGAGAATCCAGGCCTAGTCAAGTTTACGCAAAACCTTAACTATCACAGCATTCCCTACAGATTGATATCATATTTGTTCACATGTTCCTTGCTCCCTGCCAGTCTTTTGACTTCACTTATCTTAACCTCTATGAGAGACTAGAATTACATGTGTTTTGTTCAATACTGTGTACCTAGAACTTAGTTCAGTACTTGACACATAACCTGTGGGTAAATATTTATTGAATGTATTAAGAAAAAAAAGGAAAAGCTTTAGTGATTACCAAATAACTTTTAAAAAATTGACTTCATTTCAAAAAGTGAGATATGTGCATTATTCTTATATAAAATTATATTGTTTCATAAATGTATTATTCTCTAATACTTTTGTAGGAGCCCTGATGGCACAGTGGATTAAACATTGGGCTTTTAAATGCCAGGGGGACAGTTCAAACCCACCAGCTGCTATGCAGCAGAAAGATGAGGGTTTCTGCTTCGATAACGATTTACAACCTTGGAAATCCTAGGAACAGTTACACTCTGCTTTCCAAGATTGCTATGAGTTGAAATCCACTTGAAAGCAGTGGGCATGGTCCTTTTGTGCCTGCTGTTGAAGGTCCAGAAATGGACCTTTAAAAAAATGTTTAAAAGAAAGACATTACATGGAATACAAATGACATACATATAATAAGTTACATATAGGCATGTTTACTAGAATCTGGAGCTTTATTGTCTTCATAAATACTTTTGTATTTTTCAGTGACACTATTATGTTGGTTTGGAGTCCCGGTATGGCACTGTAGGATAAGCACTGGACCTTGAGGTTGGTTTGAACCGCAAGGTCAGTGGTTCAAATTCACCATCTGCTTCTCGGAAACCGTATACAGGGTCACTCTGAGTAGGAACCGACTTGCTGACACTCAGCAACAATATGTTGGTTTACAAATAGAAGCTAGTCATTGAATAGATATAATTGCCTGCTGACTGCATGTGTTGCAGCTGCTATTGTTAGGTAATGTTGAGTCACCCCCTTCATGGTGACCTCATGTACAATGGAATGAAATGCTACCTGGTCCTGTACCATCCCCATGATTGGTTATAGGTCAGACCATTGTGAACCACAGGGTTTTCATTTGCTGGTTTTCTTTCTAGCCCATTTTAATCCAGAAGCTTCACTGAAACCTGTTCAGCATCATAGCAAAACAAAATCCTGAACCAACCTCTTTCGCATTGGCCAGGAATTACCATTACCAACTTTGACTGCATGTATCACCACTAAAATAGGAGATGCTGTTCTAGTACAGCATGTTCCAGCTTGTGAGACCTCACTTTACCAATGACTTTTACATGTTAAAGATTGCTGTCCTCTTCTGTAACTAGCCAGTTTTATATACTTTTCGCAATAGGGACTGTGGGTGCTTTTGCTAGGGTTGTTTGACGGAGGAGATGCCCATAAGGCTAGTTCATCTCTCTTCCAAGTAAGAACCAAATTCATTGGGTTTGTCTCGACTCAGTAGCAACCCTACTTAGAGTTTCTAAGACTGTAATTCTTTACAGGAGCAGATAGCTTTATCTTTCTCATGTATCCTCTGTCTTAGGGAAAGTCAAAATAAGCAATTTCTATTACATGGTGACCATTATATGCCAGTACTAGGAGTTCAGAAACATCTGGCAATGTCCTTGTCTCCTGGAAAGATCCTAATGTGTGGTGTCTTGAAGTGGTGACTCTACCAATGCTGCAGTTCTGCCCCATGATACATTGCATAGAATTTTGAGTAAATATAGAAAGCTAATGACATTGTCTTAAAGGGGAATGCAATCAGAGAACCAGGAAGCAACATTCAAAGGAAATTAATTCACCCAGAACTTTCAATATTTCCTCAAAATAAAATTGAGCTACATTTTCTTCTACTCTGAGAATCAAATAACATTTTGTTTTTTTGTTAGTTTGTTTTTGTTACTAGTCCTATCTCTAATACTTAATCAGGAGCACTGTGGGTTTTCATATTTTTATAATGCATAAGTATTTCTTGTTAAGAAAAAATTTTTTTTTCAAGAAAGACATAGGGAATACAAATGGCATAAGTATAATAAATGAGATATAGGTGTGTGAGGTGTAGAATCACCTTATATAAAGCCATTTGGCATTCATTTTTGGTTATTTTGAGCCATACCAATACCTGAGGCTGAAGAATGGAGGTTGATCAGATCAACTCCCACTGGGGAGTCTGCTTCTGGTAAAATCTCATGAGGCATGATGTAATCTATCATAACCATATCAGGAGTCCAATAAAAGTTCTGAACTTTGAGGCTCAGGAGCTTCCTGATTGGTGACAGTGTGCAGGAGAGGGGAACATGTCTCTGGTGAACTCTGTGCTGGAATGCCTCCCAGGTTTTAACCTCTGTCTCTTTTTCATTTGTATACATTTTATTTTTTTAATTTAAGGTTTTTATTGTGGATTGAGTGAAAGTTTACAGGACATATCATCAGTTTTACAGTCAACAAATCATATACCTTGTTTCATTGCATTGATTATAATCCCCTCTGTGTATCATCAGTTAACAGTATTTCTCTCTATCCACTTTAGCTTTTTTAAAAAACACACAAACAAAAAAAAGCCACTCAGGCATATATAATAATTTACATCTCCAAAGGGCACATTCTGCAAGTCTGCTCCTGGCCACCAACTCTTAGTCCTTCTCTTCTTAGTTGATGAATCTTGAGTCCTCAGCC
>NW_006410534.1:13439-14823 GCF_000296735.1 Chrysochloris asiatica | reverse complement strand
AATGCAGGAGGGTCCCAGTCTCTCCACATCCCCACCAGCATTTATTGTCCTCTACTTCTTTTATCTTTGATGTTATTATTGTTGTGAGATGATATATATTATCATTTTGATTTGTATCTTTCTAATGACTAGTCACTGGCTAGGGACCAGTCGCTGGTGAAGGATATCATGTTTGGTAAGGTAGAGGGTCAGATAAAAAGAGGAAGACCCCCAGAAAGATGGATTGGCCAAGTGGCAGCACCAACTGGCTCAAGTGTGACAACAATAATGAGGTTGGCCCAGGATCAGGCAGTGTTTCATTCTGCTATGCATAAGGTCACTGTGAGTTGGCACATACTCAGTGACACCTAACAACAACAACAATGGCTAATGATCATGAACATTTCTTCATACATTTGTTGGCTGCCTGGATCTCCTCCTTGGTAAAGTGTCTGTTCATGTCCTGTGGCCATTTTTTAAAAATGTTTTATTGTGAATTATGTGATAGTTTACATGGGAGAACATTAGTTTTACATTCATCCTATCATATATTGTTTCATTGCCATGGCTACAACCCCCTCTATGCATCATCAACCAAGCCTACCCCCCATTCAGTTATCATCACACAACTCCTCTCCCTCTATGGTTCTAAAGTTCCCAGCTGCTCCATCTCTCCACGTCATCATCTTTGCTTCCATCTCTGATGTGCCCATTTTAAAAATTATTTGTCTTTTTCTTATAGAGGTGTTGTAGTTTCCTATATGTTTTAGAAATTAGTGCCTTGTCTGATGTGCCATTGCAAAATATTTTTTTCCCATTTTGTGGGTTCTCTTTTTACTCTTTTAGTGAAGTATTTTGATACAAATCTGTTTTATTTTTTAGCATATCCCAATCATCTATTTTGTCTACTTTCGTTTGTGTAGTTTTCAAAATTTTTGGTAGTCTGTATGTTCCCTGAATTAGAGCCCTCACATTTGTCCCTATTTCATTGAATGCCTTCATAATTCTGGGATTCACATTTAGGTCTTTAATCCATGCTGAGTTGGTTTTTGTATGAGGCATGAGATACAGGTCTTGTTTCAATCTTTTGCATATCACTTTCCAGTTCTGCCAGCACCATCTGTTGAAGAGACTCTCACCTCCCCATGCAATATATTTAGGCAATTTTCAAAAATCAGTTGGCTTTATGTGGATAGGTTAATTTCTGGATTCTCAATTCTGTTCCATTGATCAATGTATCTTTCATTGTACCAGTACCAAACTCTTTTAACACTGTAGCAGTGTAATAGATTTTGAAATTGTGGAGTGAGAGGTGTGCTTTGCTTATCCTGGGTCTCTTTCCTTTCCATATAAAGTTTGTAATTGTTTTTTCCATCTCTTTGAAGAATGTCATTGGAATCTGGAT
>NW_006410534.1:10448-12144 GCF_000296735.1 Chrysochloris asiatica | reverse complement strand
TTTTTTGTACTTTTGCGTGGTTTTTTTGCTCTCTTTGTCATTCAAAATTTTGTCCAACTAATCCTTCAATACCGCAAGTCAAAGTTTGAATTTTTCTTCAGTTACCTCAGCTTCAGAAATGCTGAACGTGTTTTTCCCTTTTGGTTTTCTAACTCCAAATATTTGTACATTTCGCTGTAATATTATACTTTGTATTCTTGAGCTGACATTTGAATTTTTCTATTCAACTTCTGTGCCTCCTCACTTCCATTTGTTTTAGAATCTCTACGCTGGAGACTAAGTTTCAGAGTCTCTTCTGACATAAACTTTGGTATTATTTCTTGTCTTCTCAATGACATTTTGCTTTCTTCCTTTATGATGCTCTTGATATCATCCCACAACTCTTCTAGTCTTCATTCTTTAGTCTAATGCATCAAATCTGTTCTTCAGATAACCTCAAAATTTAGGAGTGATATATTCAAGGTCACGTTTTGGCTTATGTATTGCCCTACCCAACACCCAAACTCTGTTGTGTCCGCCCCCTACCCTGTGCTCTACCGTCCCTTCCCTCCACCTCCCCCAAATCCCCCATTCACTCCCACAGGTAGCCAAGAAATATTCATAAGACAGTCAAGAATCTTAGCATTATTTCCCTTCTTTTATTCAATCTGACTATGCCTCAATCCCTTTGTCACAGAGCCCTGTTGTTCCAAGGTTGAGTATACATCTCTATTTACCTCTGTCTCATTTAGCCCATGGAAGTCTGCCTAAGTATTCTCTTATCTACCTTGTTCTACTATCCCCCTCCCCCTTCTTGTGTATTGCTCACAACACTCGAACTGTGATGTGCTCTACCCTGTGCTCTACCAGCCCTCCCAGCCCTCCTCACCATCTACCTTCCCAGTAACAAACAAATAATTTTTCCTTAATTTTTGTTTTTATTTCCTTTTTGTGTGGGCTTTTTGTGTGGGCTTTTTTTTTTCCCCTTTATGCTTTATTATGAATTATGTGATAGTTTACATGGGAGGACATAAACTTCACATTGTTCCTGTTGTATACCATTCCCTTGCCATGGTTACAATCCCCTCCATGCATTATCAACCAACCAAAGGGTGTACCCCACAAGCCTGTCCCTCGGTCGTCCGCACACAGCACTTCTTCCTCTCCAGGTCCAAAGTCCCCAGCCGTTCCATCTCCCCAAGTTATCATCTCTGCCTCCATCCCTGGCCTCACTGCTTCTGTGGATAGGGTCCCGTTCTCAACTCTTCTCGCTTGATAGTCCCAGGGACCTCTGCTACTGGACTGCAAAGTTAATCACTCCCCTCCCTTTGCCACAAAATATCTACCTTTACGTTTCCAGCCCTTACAATCAGTCCTGATAACAATTATTCACTATTATATTGCAAGAGACCTATCCACATCTCCTTTCATCAGCCCCGACTATACAGAATAGATACTACTCAGTGGAGATTCTACTTGCTCCAAGCCCTGTGAATCTAGGGTCCCTCTTGAAAGCTTGTAAGCCAGTCACTTCTTGCCTCTGTAGCACTCCATCCCCCATTCTGGGTAGCCAGTGTCCAAGTTGCCCAACCCTGTCCTCTCTGTGTGCAGAGGGGTGGGAATGATCTTTGCTGTAAAGATTTGTTCCCTCTCTTGAGCTACAATTTTCTTAGGTATATGTCAAGTTCATCAAATTGTATCAGATTATTCTTTTTTT
>NW_006410534.1:7642-8673 GCF_000296735.1 Chrysochloris asiatica | reverse complement strand
GTCCCACTCTCTGCACATCTTCACCAGCATTTATTGTCTTCTCCATTTTTGAATTTCACTGTTATTCCTGGAGTGAGATGATATTTCATTGTTGTTTTCATTTATATCTTTCTAATGTCTAATGATCGTGTACATTTCTTCATATGTTTGTTAGCTACCCAAATGTCTTCTTTGGCTAAGTGTTTGTTCATGTCCTGTGACCATTTTTTAATTAGGTTATTTGTCTTTTTCTTGTAAAGATGTTGTAGTTTCCTATATATTTTAGAAATTAGTCACTTGTCTGATAAACTATTGCAGAAGATTTTTTTCCCATTCTGTGGGCTCCCTTTTCACTCTTTTGGTGAAATCTTTGATGCATATGAGTGTCTAATTTTTGGAATGCCCCAATCATCTATTATCATCTTTTGTTTGTGTAATTTTTGCAGTGTTTGGTAGTCTGTGTATGCCCTGTGTAAAGCCCTTAAATTTGTCATTGGAATCTGGATAGGGATTGCATTATGTGTGTAGACTGCTTTGGGTAGTATTGACATTTTCACAGTGTTGTCTTCCTATCCAGGAGCATGGTATATTGTTCCATTTTTGTAAGTCTCTTTCGTTTTTTTGTAGTGATGTTTTGTACTTTTCTTTGCATGTTTTTACTTTTCTTTGTTTCTCTGGTTACATTTATTCCTAAACATTTCATCTGTTGGGTGGCTACTGTAAATGGTATTGCTTTCCTAATTTCCATTTCAGTGTTGTCATTAGCATAGAAGAAACAACTGGTTTTTGTATGTTGATCTTATATTCTGTCACTTTGCTGAATCTGCCAGTGAGTTCCAGTAGTTTTTTGGCAGTGTCTTTGGTTTTACCTATGTATAGGATTATATCATCTGCAGAGAAAGAGAGTTTTACTTCCTATTTGCCAATGTAGATGCCTTTATTTTCACTATCTTGCCTTATAGATCTGGCTAAGACTTCCAAAACAATGTTGAATAGGAGTGGTGATAAAAGGCATTCTTGTCTGGTTCCTGTTGGCAGGGGGAAGGCTTTCA
>NW_006410534.1:0-4642 GCF_000296735.1 Chrysochloris asiatica | reverse complement strand
GAGAAAGATGAGGCTTTCTGCTCCCGTAAAGATGTACAGCCTCAGAAACCCTGTTCAGGGTCACTATGAGTCAGAACCGACTCCACAGTACATAACAACAACAACAACATTACATATCTTGGAGTCCTGGTGTGGCACTGTGGGTTAATGCACTGGATTGCAAAACCATTTGAACTGCAAGGTCAGCAGTTCAAGCTCACCAGTCGCTCCTTGGAAACCATATACAGGGTCACTATGGGTCAGAACCAACTTGAAGGCAGTTAACAACAACAACAATTACATGTCTTGGTGATCTTCTTTTGTGGTCTATCCTTCCTATGGTTTGTTGAGCTTCTTGAATGCTTATAATTTCACGTTCAGGATGTTAGGGAAATTTTCCTCCAGAAGCTCTTCAACTATCCCCTCTTTGGATTTCTGTGATTCTTCCTGTTCTGGAATGTCAATAATTCTTAAATTTTTATTCTTTAAGTTGTCCAACATGAATTTCAGACTTTCTAAGTTTTTGTTTTTTTTTAATGCTTGCTCTTCTATCTTAGTTATATTGAGAGAATTGTCTTTGATACATTTCATTTTTTTTTTTTTTTTAAATTCCTTCTCAGGAAAGCCTGCCCACTCCTAATATGAAGTCTAGGTCTACCGTTAGCTCATTTGTCTCAGTCACTTTATGTTATTTATGGACATGTCCAGAGATGTTCATCTGTTTCTTGAGCATATTCAGTATTTATCTGTGACCTTAATACTTAGATGAATTTATGTTGATAATTTGTTATGCTTTCTGATTGTCTCCAGGATCTGGAGATGGGCTTTCCTTTTCACTCTTCTTATAACTCAACTCAGAGTGTCACAGGTGTTTGCATTCTACCTGGTGTATGGCTGCTGGTATTGGTTCTTGCCTGGATGGTGGGAGTTATCGGGTATGATTGTAGCTTGACTATATGACCGCAATTGCTATCTCTTCTTGGATAGCGTAGGGAGAGAAAGAGCCCCCTGAAGTTAAAGAAGGGACCAAAAAACTAAACAACAACAGCAAAAAGGACAGACTGGATACTGTAGTATATAATTGCAAAAAAAGAGAGAAGAGAAAAAAAAAAATTCTGTAGCCAAATATGAGCATGACTTTAATGTCTGTCTCTCAGCTGCTTGCTTTCAAGGCTGCCTGAGAAATTTCAAGATGCCACTGTTGGTTATTATGATGTAACTCAGGATTTAATTTTTAGCCTGTTTCATTTTTAGTCTATCTCTCTCCCTCTCCATAACCTCCATTCAGGCCTTTTTCCTACTGATAAACTGTTCAGGGCTGGATGTGGCCATTTTGCACTACCGTTTGGTTTTAAGTGGAAAATTTCCCATTAAATTTAGAGCAGATGTGTGCAGACAGTGAGTGACACCAATGAACAGAGACCAAAAAAAGAAAAGAATATCCACACCTTTGTCTATGAGTATCGGTCAGGCATCAGGTATCTGTTGTGGCTCTGATCCTTCCACCATTCCATCTTGCCCAAGATGACTACTCTAGGAGCCGCTGAGGCCTACAGATTTGAAAGCACTATATTCCTTGCTTCTGCTAACCACTGGTTTTAAGCCTTCAAACTTTCTAACTATTCCTTTATATGTAGTTCAGAGTTCTGGGACTATCCTCTGAACCTATTGCTGACAGAGATCCTCGCTGTACTTCTTCCCAATCTGCCACTCCTCAAAATAGATCTTGAAATGCTTTTTTTTTTTTTTTTTTTTTTTAAGAATGATACCATTGCTCTTCTATTTGTCCTTCCTTGCATAGTAAACCATATGATTGTCTGATTCAAAATGTGCAATACCAACCCATTTCAGTTCACCTATTCATTCTATTTAATTTTTTATGACTTTTGATTTTCCTATATTCATACTTTGTACCTTTTACATATGATTATTAATGGATTCTAATTATTAATAGCTAAAACTGTACTCATTTTGAGTTGTGTCCCATCCACCAGATGAAGGTCCTGAAAGTTTTGCTCCATTCATGTCATTACAGTTAGTTCAACTTTGTGGTGGCATTTCTTCCCCAGTTATATTCTGAATCCTCTAATCTCTAGGCACATATCTTCTGGCACTATTTTAGGCAGTGTTTTTCTGCTAGTCGTAAGGTTTTCAATGGCTGACCCTTCAGAAGTGTTCTGTTTCTCCTTTTTCCTTGTCTTTTTAGTGTATTGAAGCTCCACTGAAACCTGTCCACATGGGTACCCCTGCTGATATTAAAAATACTGGCATAGCTTCCTGTATTACAGTGAACCCAAGCTACCACAGTGTAACAAACCAACAAATGAGTTGTGGTTCCCAACCTACTCCCAATAAAATTGTGTTTCCCAATCTGTCTCATGCTATAGCAGTAGAGAGGAAGCCTACTAAAACATAATGTTTGAATATGATACAGAATCTAAAAATATTGTGGTACAATAGTGAATAATTGCCATCAGGACTGACTGTAAGGGTGGGGAATGAGATATATGTTTTTTGACAAAAGCAGGAGAGTGATTGATTTTGAAGCACAGGAGTGGAGGTCACTAAGACCATCAAGTGAGACTAACTGATAGGGGGACTCTACCCAAAATGCAGTGATGCCAGGGATGGAGACAGAGAAGATGCCACGGACAGATGGAGCGTCTAGGGACACTGGACTTAGGGAGGGAGAAGGGCTGTGTGCTGGTGGCTGGGGTGTGGGCCTGTGTGGTGTACCCTTTGGTTATTTGATGATACATGGAATGGATTATAATCACTGGAATGAAACAAAATATGATAGGATGATTGTAAAGCTGATGTTCTCCCATGTAAACCTCACAATAAAAAGCTTTAAAATAATAATAATGCTTTGAATATACAGGCTTCAGTGAAAAATATTTCATTATATCAACAACAATAAAAATATTATGAATCTATAAAGGTAATCAATATACAAAAGCACCAGAATGTTTGTGATGTTAGAGTTATCTGACAAAAATTTTAAAGCAGCCATTATAAAAGCAATTCAATGAGCAATTATTCACATATGCTTTTCAAGTTATTTCTGAGACCACTATTACAAAATCAGATGGCAGTATAAAACAGAAATGTTCTGGATATAGACATAAAAAGCATTAGCCAAATATGAGCAAATTCGAACATATATATTAAAAATTAGATTCAATAACAATGTGAGCATTATTCCAAGGATGCATGGCTGACTCAATATTTGAAAACCAAGTAATAGAACCTCCATACTAACAGGCTAAAATAGGGGAAAAAATCACATGACCATATCAGTTGATGCAGAAAAATAATCCTTTGACATAATTTAGCACCTGTAATGATAAATATTCTCAGAAAAAATAGTAATAAAGGAAAATTGTTTCAAATTAAGCATATATAACAAAACCTACAATAATGATACTAAATGGTGAAGGATTGAAAGTGTTCCTTTACATATCCGAAGCTAATCCAAGATAGACCTTTTCACCACACTTATTCAAAATAATATTTAACATACCGGCTAGTATAATTGGTCAAAAAGGGAAATATAATGTAAGTTCCAGTTGTTTGACTGAAAGTTGTTCTCTGTGGTGGGTTCAGTTTCAGGTTAAAGGAGTCTTATACAGCAGATTTGCCTAATATAATATGTCATTTGATTTCTTGACTGCTGCTTTTATGAGTATTGATTGTGGACCCAAACAAAATGAAATATTTGACAAGTTCAATACTTTCCAAATTATCATGATGCTATTTACTTTCCAGTAGTGAGGATTTTTGTTTTCTTTATATTTTGGTACAATGCATACTGAAGGCTGTATTCATTGATCTTTATCAGATAGAATTTTAAGTCCTCATCACTTTCAACAAGCAAGGTTGTATCATCCTCCTTTTGCGGGTTGTTTCCTATAGAGTTCTTCAAAATTGTAGCACAAGGCTTGACTTTATTCTCAGTTTATTCAGCTTCATTTCACACAAAACCACAAACCAAAAAAGAAAAAAAATGACAAATTGGACTTCATTAATATTAATCTCTTTTGCTCTGTAAGTGATTCTGTTAAAAAGAAAATAAACAAGGTACACACTGGAAGAAAATATTTGCTAACCACATATTTAAGAAATGTGTTGTATCTAGAATATATAAAGAACTCTCATGATTCCATAGTTTGTAAATAAACAAAAAGTAGTAATGAACAGACATTACAACAAAGTTTACATATACATGGTAAATAAGCACATGAAAAGATGTACATTATTGTCAGCAATTACAGAAATACAAGTTAAAAATAGCACATCACTACAAACCTATAAAAATAGCTATATTAAAAAATTATATTTAGGAAAGATGGAAGCCTAGCACAAAAGGTTGTACAAAGCCTCTACAAAGATATATGGAGATCAGAGCTCAACTATAAGAAGAAAGAGGAAGAAAAAAAGAGTAATCTGATACAATTTGATGAACTTAACCTACATCTATGGATGCAGTAGCTCAAAAGAGGAAACAAATCTTTACAGCAAGGATCATTCCCACCCCTCCAAACACAGAGTAGACAGGGATGGGCAACTTGGACATTGGCTACCCAAATGGGGGGTCCTTCAAAGGCAAGAAGTGACTGGCTTACAAGCTTTCAAGAGGGAGCTTAGATCCAGAGGCTGTGGA
>NW_006410533.1:13860-14563 GCF_000296735.1 Chrysochloris asiatica | reverse complement strand
ACTTCTATATCTGGGTTCAGTTCTTGGTGTTGTTGTCTGCTGTTGTTGATTCTCAGTCCAAAGAACAATCTTCAGTAATTTTTTGTAAAGTTGGCCTGGTTATTACAATTTCCCTTAATTTTTATTTATCAGAAAATGTCCTAATTTCACCGTCATATTTAAGGGACACCTTTGCTGGGCATATGATGCTTGGCTGGCAAGATTTTTCTTTCAGAGTTTTGTATATGTAATCCTGTTTCCTTCTTGCCTGCATGGTTTCTGCTGAGAAGTCAAAAGCTTAGTCTTACTGGTGTCTTTTTTTTTCTTAATGTGAATTATGTTTTAGTTTACATGGGTGAACATTATCCTATTGTGTTTTGTTTCATTGCAATGATCACAAGCCCCTGCATGCAACATTCAAACAACCAAAGGATCCACCCCACACGCCTGCCTCCCCCCCCAGCACACAGCCCCTCTCCCTCCCTGCTGCTCCTTCTGTCCATGTCATTGTCTCTGCCTCCATCCCTAGTGTCACTGCCTCCCCATACAGGGTCTCACACATCGCTGTTCTCCATACGTTGCTGTTCTCCCTTGATGGTTCCAGAGATCTCTGCTCCTGGACTGCAAAATCAGCCACTCCCCTCGTTTTGTTACCAAACATTTACATTTACCTTTCCAACACTCACTGTCAGACCTGATAGCAATCATTCCCTATTGAACCACA
>NW_006410533.1:11384-12540 GCF_000296735.1 Chrysochloris asiatica | reverse complement strand
CAGTCAGTGAAGCTGTGGAGAGTACGGTTATGGATGAGCTGTAAGGGCATGGTCGATGTCTCCCTTTGGGTGGAGTTAGAGGAGAAAACACACACAGGAAAACAAAACAGAACAAACAAGCAAGCAAACAACAGTGGAAACCGTATAATAAAAGAAAAAAAGAGAAAGAAAATGGGCAGAAACTAAGAAAAATGAATATAGCTAAGAAGAGAATAAAGGGACAGGAAAATAGAGCTGCCCAAGAGAAAAATAAGAGATGCAATAAAAGGAAGAGAGAGAGATAGAGAAAAAAAACACTCAAAAAGCAAAGAGAAGGGAGATGAAAAGAGGAAGAGACTAGAGAGTAGTAAAGAAAAATCAAGAGGAATAAAAGAAGGAAAAGATGGGGGAAATGAGAAATAGAAGAAAAGAAAAACAAAAGCAGGGATAAGATGAAAATCAAGGGAAGGGAAAGAGGAAGAAGAAGAAAGAGTAAGCAAATAAAAATGACAAAAGGAAAAAGAAACAAAATAACAGTGCATGTATATTACTCAGAGAGGAGTAAACTCTGGGGGTGCTCCTGCCAGCCAAGGAACTCAGGAGAATGGGTGCACGAGTCATGTGATGGCTGAATTCCCAGCCCTAGATGGAGTTTCTAAAGGCCTAGGTGTTTTCTATGTTCAGGGCACCTAATCCAGAAGTAGTTCGAGGAGGCCCTTCAGGTTGCTAGTTTCAGTGTCTGTCAGAACCAGAGGGAAGCTTGGGGCAGGGTGGCTGATTATGAATGTTCCTGCTTGTCTAATTCTGGCCCAGAGGCTCTATGGATTTTGTAGCTCTGGAGCAGTGCTCTGAACAGGAATCTAGGATCCGGAGTGGGTACCGACCTCACACTGGTTCAAACCAAGCAGTTCAGAATGCTGGGAGAGCAGGGTCTGCACTGGGGGTAGATGAGGATGGGGGCCAGGCTCACCTCTGTTATTCAAGGGAGGATGGTCAACAAGAAGGAATGGCACCTTTTGTTTCTCCAAAGAATCTCTCAGAAGTTCCAGATGACTGCACTGCATCTGGCCCTCAGTCTGTTCACTGGTCTGTCTCCTCCTTTTGCCACTCTTGCTTAGCTTCTCTCCGAGTAGGTATTCAATCCACTTCTCTAGCCGTTCCTCTGAAATTCAGGATT
>NW_006410533.1:0-6399 GCF_000296735.1 Chrysochloris asiatica | reverse complement strand
GGCTGGGGTGCCCACTAGCTCAGGCACCCCTATAGTCACCAGAATGGAGGTGCACAGACAGCAAGTGACCAATTAACAACTACCAAAAGAAAATAATGTCCACACCTTTATCTCAGCGGTTCTGCCAGGCATCTGTGGCCTCTCTGATCCTTCCCCCGCTTGGTCTCACCCAAGATGGCGGCTCCTGGAGCAGCTGAACGTCCCGGAATAAAAAGCAATAGATTTCTTGCTTCTGCCACAAATTCCCCTAGCTGTGAGTCTTCCAACCTTCTAAATATTCCTTTATATGTGGTTCAGAGTTCTGGGACCATCCCCTGAGTCCTTTAATGTCTTCTTTATGTTTAATTTTCAAATTGTAAATATGATTAGGTGAATTGTGAAAACACTCAGGGTTCACACTATTGTTGTTAAGTGCCACCAAGTTGGTCCTGACTCATAGCGACCCTGTATAGGGTTTCCAAGGAGTGGCTGGTGAGTTTGAACTGCTGACCTTGCAGTTCACACCCACGTATAGTCGAGTGTGTATCCTACATACCACACCAGGACTCCTAGCTGGCTTTACAATGAAATGGTGGAGGGCAAGGTCAGTTGGGTTCCACTACTGCTTTTCACCTATTCTTCTTACCTTAAGAGAATACATAACTGTATGCTACAAGTGTTGTGTACATTGGAAACACATGGATCACAGAGATCCTTTGGAAAGTGTTAGGCTGGTTGGAATGCTTTCATCTCTATGGAGTCTTGTTCTCTGGATAGAAATCAAGTTCTCTAATGGTTTTTGAAACTGTAGAAGCTATGTTAGAGGGTCTATCAATTGTCAGAAAGTACAAGCTCAACTAATTGCACTTTTTGTATTTGGCATTATTGTTGTTGTTAGGTGCCATCGAGTTGGCACCGACTCATAGTGATCCTATGCACAGCCGAACGAAACATTGCCCAATCCTGGCCAACCTCACTACCATTGCCACGCTTGAGTCCATCGCTGCTGCCACTTGGCCAATCCATCTCGTTGGGGGTCTTCCTGTTTTTGACAATATTGGGGACACTCAATCTCAGTCATTATTCCCCAAAATATTATACCTTTTGATTGACTTGTGACCTTTAATATGGAACAATAAGAGGATAATTTTATATTTAATTGTAAGGTTGAACCAAAAGTCCATTAAGATTGAGACAAACTTGCTATGTCGTCTTTTGTACGTTAAATAATAGGGAATACGATAAGCACTGGACTGCAGACCACAAGGTCGATGGTTTGAGCCTGTCAGATGCTCCATGGGAGAAAAATGAGGTTTTCTGCTCCCATAAAAGACTTATAGCCTCAGAAACCCTATACAGGGTCGCTATGAGTCAGGACCAACTCCATGGCACATAACCACCATCACCACCTTCCAAAGATAACTACTATGCTGCTAGTCTTGTCATAGATGACTTTTGTCCATAGTCGAGCTTCACATAAATGATGATTTTTGTGATACGTAAATCCAGTTGATTTTCTTTTATGGAAGATTTCTTTTGCTCAGAATGTTTTTGAGATTCATCTATGTTGATGCATGATTCTAACATGTACATAACATTTTAATTGTTATTTGACTTTTTAATATCAGGTTTTATGCTTGAATTGACTATTGTTGCTAAGTGCCATTGAGTTGGTTCTGACTCATAGTGATCCTATATAGGAGTTCCAAGAATTGGCTAGTGGGTTTGAACCACGAACATGTGGTTAGCAGTCCAGTGCATAGCCTCCTGTGCCATACCAGGACTCTGAAATGATTACAGACAGCCCCTAATCAAGATGTTTTGATGGTGATCTCAACATTCTTGAGTAATCTCCACTGGGGATACAAGGGTTGAAATTAAATTTTAAGATTTAACAGTTCTTTCCTTTTTTTTTTTTTTTATGACAAATGTTTTATGCTAAAATCTCTTGGGATGACACAAATGGATTTAAAAATCAAGCCAAATATTTCAAAATAATGAAGAAGCTTTGTGTTGGAGATTGCATGCACCTTGTGTCTAGCTTGGATACTACTACTTGTACAAGGATTCACCAGCCATCAGCTGCGTACAAAGGTGTCAGTTGTTATGTGAAGACAAAGATTTGGGGTCCCCATCTGTAGCTCTGTATTCCAGGATCTCCCCTTCCTCCTAGCTGGCAGCTCTGTGGGCTGTGTACTGCGCTGCTTGGGCATCTGAAACAGCTGCCTCTGGCAGTTTTATGGGGCAGTGGCATGCTCTTCAACTAGCTAATAAATCCCTGCAAAGGACTTGAGCAACTCCTTGGCTGTGCTCAGCTCCTTTCAGAGAAGCAGTGGGTGTAGGAAGTGGCTCATAAATCTGTCTTCAGTGGAGGAAGTTGGATCTCAAGAGTCCTAAACAAGGTTGCTCATGACCAGAGAATCACCATCCTTGGAACTCTAGCCTCTTATGGGTGTGCTGTTTACCTTAAGGGCAGAAGAGCAGCACAGCTGTCACGTGGCCCACTGCATCCCACTAGCAGCATCTCACTAAGCGTTTTGCATACTGGTGGTGAGAGCAAATTTCTGGGCTAGTGATTGCCTTGTTAAAAAAGGAGAGAAAAAAGTTCAGACATAGCTTTGGAAGAGGAAGTAAAAGGAGGTCCTTTCTAAGAGGTGTAATTTCAGGAATATGGTCTATGCTAGCTTTGGATCTAGGTAGTATTCCTGATAGCATTCCTAATCTAAAGTGTGCCAGTTTTGGATTCTGCATCAGAAATTAGATGACTTTGTATGGCTAGTGGGTTTGAACCACGAACTTGTGGTTAACATGTGAATTGCTTGAATGGGAGTTGGAAACTTAGATTACTTAACTGTGATCACCTTGATTATATGTTTTGCTGTCCCCACCTCTCTTCTCTGTTCATGCATTTCTCTCTGTATTCTGCATTATTGCCCTCATATCTGTGTTACTAGATGTAGGATTTGAAGTTACTTGTTTCTAGATGTAGGATTTGAAGATATCTTAAATGCATCTCAAATGATATTTTCTCTCCTGATTCTTCCTACCAGATAGTATATTTCCTTCCTTTGGGATGAAATGGTTTATATTGTAATTCTGTCTTTATCATATTTTTTCTTCGTTGTTTATAGGTTCTTCTTTGAATGTCTTGCAACACTTAGAGGCATGGAATAATTGCAATTCATCTGACTAAAAGACGCAGCAGGATAATGTCTTTTTTCCAGCAAGAATTCTCCTAACCATAATTAGGCAGCACACGTGAACTATTTTGTTTAGGCTTCTTCCAGTAAGAAATCTGAGAAGTTTGGGCTAAAAAGGGAAAAGCTGACTTTCACAGATGTCATACCTGTAACACATAGAAAAACAGGTTTCAAGAGTGTATTCAGCTCTGAAGGAATGTCTTACCTTCCATTGCATCATTCAGCAGGAGAATTTGTGTTGCCAATTTTGCAGTCAAGTTCATTAAATGATGCAATAGGGGAATTGAATGTAACTCAGTTTTCTTCTTGATTGTGTCCCTTAACCATCACTAGGTTATTTGGAAGATATTAAAACCAAGTGTGAAGGTTTAGTTCATATGAATGCAGCTTCTGATCAAGGCCTTATTGTTACTTTGTTTAAATTTAAGGGCTTTGAGAGCACCAGTTTTATCAGTTACTCATTGATTCATAAGACTGTTTATACATATATATGGACTCCTAATGTGGCGCGGCCACCACTTGTCTGTCAGTTTTTTGTACTGTGGTGGCTGTGTGTTGCTGTGATTTTGAAAGCTATGCCACAGGTATTTTAAATACCAGCAGGGTCACCCACGGTGGACAGGTTTCAACTAAGCTTTCAGATGAAAACAGACTAGAAGAAGGAGAGACAGACTACTTCTAAATACTTAGTCATTGATAACGTTACGAATAGCAGTGAAACACTGTCAGATACAGAGCCAGAAGATGAGCCAGCCCCTCAGGTTGCAAGGCACTCAAAGTACAACTGGGGAAGAGCTGCCTCCTCACAGTAGAGTTGACCATGAAGACACAAATGGAGTAAAGCCCTCAGAACCTTCATTTGCTGATGGGCACAACTCAAAATGAAGAAACATAACTGTAAAAATCCATTGCTGATCGGAACATGGGATGTATGGAGATGAATCTAGGAAAACTGGAATTTGTCAAAAATGAAATGGAATGTATAAACGTCTGTATTGTAGGCATTAGTGAGCTGGAATGGACTGGTATTGGCCATTTTGAATCTGACAGTCACATGGCTTACTATGCTGGGAATGACAAATTAAAGAGGAACGGGGTCACATTCATCATCAAAAAGAACATTTCAAGATCAGTCATGAAGTACAATGCTATCTGTGATAGGATAGTATCAATATGTCTATAAAGAAGACCAATTAATATCACTATTATGCAGATGTACACACCAACCACTAAAGCTAGCAATGATGAAGTTGAAGAATTCTACCAACTTCTTAAGTCTGAAATTAATCAAATCTGCAATCAAGGTGTATTGATAATTACTGTGATTGGAACACAAAGGTTGGAAACAAAAAGGGAAGGATCAGTAGTTGGAAAATATGGCCTTGGTGTTAGAAATGATGCTGGAGATTGCAAGATAGAATTTTGCAAGACCAATGATTTTTTTTTTAATGTTTTATCATGAATTATGTGATAGTTTACATGGGAGAACATTAGCTTTACATTCATCCTATCGTATATCATTTCATTACCATGATTACAATCCCCTCCATGCATCATCAACCAACCAAAGGGTATACCCTGCAAACCTGTCCCCTTGTTGTCAGCACACAGCCCCTTTCCCTCTCTAGGTCTAGAGTCCCCAGCCGCTCCATCTCCCCACATCATCGTCTCTGCCACCATCTCTGGTGTCCCTTTTTCTCTGGGTAGGGTCCCACACTCTGCTTTTCTCCCTTGATGGTCCCAGGGACTGCTGCTCCTGTACTGCAAAGTCAATCACTCCCCTCCTTTTGCTACAAAATGTCTACCTTTCCATTTCCAACCCTCATAGTCAGTCCTGATAGCAATTATTCACTATTGTGCCACAGGAGTGCTATCCCCATCTCCTTTCATCAGCCCTGTCCAGACAGAAGAGACCAATGACTTTTTCATTGCAAATACCTTTTTTAAACAACATAAAAGGTGACTATACACATGGACCTCACCAGATGAAATACACAGAAATCGAATTGATTACATCTGTGGAAAGAGATGGTGGAATGGAAACGCTCCATGTTATTAGCCAAAATAAGGCTAGGGGCAGATTGTGGAACAGACCATCAATTGCTCAGATGCAAATTCAGGCTGAAGCTGAGGAACGTTAAAACAAGTCCACGAGAGCCAAACTATGACCTTAAATATATCCCACCTGAATTGAGAGATCATCTGAAGCTGATTTGATGCATCAGACACTACAGACCAAAGACCAGAAGAGTTGTGGTGGGATGACATCAAGAACCTCATACAATGAGTCTGGTGAAAAGACATGGGGATAAGATTCTTATGATTCAATAGTGAGTAATTGTTATCATGACTAATTGTGATTATCACAATTATAAAGGTAGAATTTTTGTAACAAAAGCAGGAGAGTAGTTAATCTTACAGTCCAGAAACAAAGGACCCAAGGACCATCAAGGGAGAAGAGCACAAGCGAAATGAGAGACCTTATCCAGAGAAGCAGTGATACTAGAGATGGAAGCAGAGATGGGGACACGCAGAGTGGGAGTAGCTGAGGACTCTAGATTCATGGGAAGTGAGAGATTAAGAGATGGTGGCCAGGAGGCAGACTTGCAGAATGTGCCCTTTGGTGGTGTAAATTATTGTATATGCCTGAGTGTTAAAAGAAAAAGCTAAAGTGAATAGAGAGAAACACTGTTAACTGATGGTACATGGAGGGGATTATAATCATTGTAATGAGACAAAGTTATGATTTATTGAATGTAAAACTGATGATCTGCCCTGTAAACAATTCACAATAAAAACTTAAAAAAAAAAAATCATACAGGAAGAAAGTAGGTCATTGAGAACACAAGAAAGAAGGAAAAGACCAAAATGGATGTCAGAAGAGACTCTAAAACTTGCTTTCCAGCATAGAGATGCTAAAACAAATGGAAGAAAATGAGATATAAGAGTTGAAAAGGAAAGTTCAAAGGCCAGCTTGAGAAGACAAAGTAAAATATTATAACAAACTGTGCAATGTCCTGGAATTCGAAAACCAAAAGGGGAGAACACGCTCATCATTTCTCAAGCTGAGGGAACTGAAGAAAACATTCAAACCCCGACTTGTGGTATTGAAGGATTCTATGGGCAAAATATTGAATGATGCAGAAAGCATTAAAAGACAATGGAAGGAATACACAGAATCACTGTACCAAAAAGAAATGGCTGATGTTCAACTATTTTA
>NW_006410532.1:1116-14286 GCF_000296735.1 Chrysochloris asiatica | reverse complement strand
ACAGGGTCGCTATGGGTCAGAACTGACTCGACGGCACTTAACAACAACAACAACAGGGTCACCCATGATGCACAGGTTTCAGATGAGCTTCTAGATAAAGACAGACTAGGAAGAAGGAGTGACAAACTACTTCCAAATCACTAGTCACTGAAAACCTTATGAATAGCAGAGAAACACTGTCAGATACAGTGCCAGAAAATGAGCCTGTTGGGTTGGATGGCACTCAAAATGCGGCTGGGGAAGAGTTGCCTCCTCAAAATAAAGTTGACCGTGATGATGCAAATGGAGTAAAGCCCCTTGGACAAAAGCCGGCGGGACCTTCGTTTGCTGATGGGGCACAACTCAAAATGAAGAGAAACAGCTATAAACACCCACTGAAAATCAGAACACGGAATTTATGAAGTATGAATCTGGGAAAATTGGAAGTTGTCAAAAATGAAATGGAACACATAAACATCAATATCTTAGGCATTAATGAGCTGAAATGGACCAGTATTGGCCATTTTGAATCTGACAACCACATGGTTTACTATGCCGGGAATGACAAATTGAAGAGGAATGATGTTGCAGTCATTGTCAAAAAGAACATATCCACATTAGTCATGAAGTACAACACTGTCTGTGATAGGGTAATATCCATGCACCTACAAGGAAGCCCAGTTAATACCACTATTATTCAAATTTATGCACAAACCACTAAAGCCAGTGGAGGTGAAACAGAAGAATTCTACCAACTTCTTCAATCTGAAATCGATCAAATATGCAATCAAGATGTATTGATCATTGCTAGTGATTGGAATGCAAAGATTGTAAGCAAAGAGGAAGGATCAGAAAATATGGCCTTGGTGATAGAAATGATGCTGGAGAACGCGTGATAGAATTCTGCAAAACCAATGATTTGTTCATTTCAAATACCTTCTTTACACAGCATAAGAGACTAATATAAACGTGGACCTCACCAGATAGAATACACAGAAATCAAATTGACTACATTTGCAGAAAGAGAAGATGGAAATTCTCCATATCATCAGTAAAAACAAGGTCATGGGCACACTGTGGAACAGACCATCAATTACTCATATGCAAATTCAAACTGAAGCTGAAGAAAATGAAAACAAGTCCACGAGAGTCAAACTATGATCTTGAATATATGCCACCTGAATTTAGAGGTCTTCTGAAGAACAGATTTGATACATTAAACACTAAAGACCGAAGACCAGCAGAGTTGTGGGATGACATCAAGAACATCATACATGAAGAAAGCAAAAAGTCATTAGGAAGACAAACAAGAAAGAAGGAAAAGGTCAAAACGGATGTCAGAAGAGACACTGAAACTTGCTCTCCAGCGTAGATATGCTAAAGCAAATGGAGGTCCAAGAGCTGATCAGAAAATTTCAGAGATCATCTCGAGAAGATATGGCCAAATATTACAAAAAAATATGCAAAGATCTGGAATCAGGAAACCAAAAAGGAAGAACACACTCAGCATTTCTCAAGCTGGGAGAACTGAAGAAATAATTCAAGCCTTGACTTTTGTAATTGAAGGGTTCTCTGGGTAAATTATTGAATGATGCAGAATGCATCAAGGGAAGATGGAAGGAATATACAGAGTCACTGTACTAAAAGGAAATGGTTAATGTTCATTCATTTCAAGAGGTAGCATATGCTCAAGAGCCAATGATACTTAGGGAGGAAGTCCAAGTTGCACTGAAGGAATTGGCAAAGAACAAGGCACCAGGAATTGATGGAATAAAAATGGAAATCTTTCAAGAAAGTGAGGCAGCACAGGAGGCACTCACTCATCTCTGCCAAAATATTTGGGACACAACCCTCTGTCCGCGTCATTGGAAGAGATCCATATTTGTGTCCATTCCAAAAAGAGGTGATCCAACAGAATGTGGAAATCATCAGACAATTTCTTTGATATCCCATGCAAGTAAAGTTTTAGTGTGGCGCAATGGATTAATACGCAAGACTGTGAAGTCAGTTTGAACTGCAAGGTCAGTGGTTCAAGCTCACCAGTGCTCCTTGGAAACCCCATGCAGGTTCGCTATGGGTCAGAACTGACTTGACAGCACTTAACAACAACAACAACAATACAGAAACGGATATAAGCATATATTGACAGAGAACTTCCAGAAGTTCAAGCTGGATTCAGAAGAGGCCGTGGAATGTGGGATATCATTGCTGATATTCGATATAACTTGGCTAAAAGCAGAGAATATCAGAAAGATGTTTATCTGTGGTTTATTGACTACACAAAGGGTTTTGATTGTGTAGATCATGACAAGCTATAGACAACATTGCAAAGTATGAGTATTTTGGAACACTTAATTGTGCTCACGAGGAATCTGTACCTGGACCAAGAGGCAGTTATTCAAACAGAACATGGAAACACTGAATGGTTTAAAATTAAGAAAGGTGTGTGACAAGGTTGTATTCTTTCACCATACTTATTCAACCTGTATGTTGAGCAAATAATCCGAGATGTTGGGTTCTATGAAGAAAAACGTGGCATCAGAAATGGAGGAAGACTCATTAACTACCTGTGATATGCAGATGATGCAACTTTGCTTGCTGAAAGTGAAGAGACTTAAAACATTTTCTGATGAAGATCAAGGAGCACAGCCTTCGTTATAGATTGCATCTCAATGTAAAGAAAACAAAAATCCTCACTGGACCAATAAAGAACATTTTTATCAATAGAGAAAAGATTGAAGTTGTCAAGGACTTCATTCCTCTTGGATCAACTATCAACACTCACAGAAGCCCCAGACAAGAAATCAAACGACATATTGCATTAGGCAAATCTGCTGCACAAGAACTTTTTAAGGTGTTGAAGAGCAAAGATGTCAGCTTGAGGACTAAGGTGCGCCTGATTCAAGTCATGGTATTTTCAGTAACCTCATATACATGTGAAAGCTGGACAGTGAATATGGAAGACCATAGAAGAACTGATGCATTTGAGTTATGGTGTTGGAGGAGAATATTGAAAGTGCCATGGCTGCCCAAATAACCAATAGCTCCGTTTTAGATGAAGTACAGCCAGAGTGCTCCTTGGAGGTCAAGATGGCCAAACTTTGTCTCTCATACTTCAGACATATTGTTAGGTGGGACCAGTCGCTGAAGAAGGATATCATGTTTGGTAAGGTGGAGGGTCAGAGAAAAAGAGGAAGACCCCCAATGAGATGGATTGGCCAAGTGGCAGCATCGATGGACTCGAGCGTGGCAACAGTAGTGAGGCTGGCCCAGGATCGGGCAGTGTTTCGTTCTGTTATGCATAAGGTTGCTATGGTTTGGCACTGACTAGATGGCTCCTAACAACAACAACAACAGGCCCCATGAGTCCCTCCCACATATGCATTATATTGGGTGCAGACCACACCCCTAAGGAAAGATCCTTTTAATTGATTGGCTGGTCATTGCTAATCATCACAGAGTTAATTATGCCTGTACTAGGTTTCATCACCATTTTCCCAGTAGAATTTTGAGTAACTACATATCTATTCTGTGGCGCTGTGGGCTAATGAGCTAGGCTCAATGCTAGTTTGAACAGCAAGCTTCGTGGTTCAAGCTCACCAGCCGCTCCCCGCAAACCCTGTAGAGGGTCGCTGTGGCTTCAAACCGACTCGATGGCACTTAACAACAACAAAAACATATATCTGTTCTGTCATTTCTAGGGAGAACACTAAACAGGTAAACAAAAAAACCAAAATCTCAAACCACTGCTGTAGAGTTGAGTCAAACTCAGAGAAACGTGCAGGACAGCGTCCGAATTGCCCCACAGGGTTTCCAAGGCCATAAATCTATACAGAAGGAGACTGCTACATCTTTTTCTTGTGAAATGGTTGGTGGGTTCAAACCATTGACTTTTTTGGTAGCACCCACACATTTAACTACTGTGCCTTCAAGGCTCTAAAACAGTTGTATTTGTATGTATTGTAAATAGGGCAGAAAGCTTTCAAAGCAGGATCTGCAGTAGCTCAAGGTTCTTTGAGGGTGTCGATGAAGTCAAAGCTATTTTTATAATACTATTAAGACATTGTTTGCCTTTTTTTCCACTGTGCTATTTTTACAGTGATAATACAACCAATGATGGACAAAAATCCTCTGGTGGAGACTGCATCAAAGCAGTGGTACCAAACCATGCTAGTAGTTAATGTATTCTTCACTCCCACAAACTTGCAGGTCAGAAAAATGCCAGCTTCACTTAAGAATGTCTTCGATGAAGCTGTAAAAATCATTCATTTCATTAAATGTTGACCTGAGCACATGTAACAATGAAATGTACAGATACACACTATGCTACACACAGTTCACTGGTTAGGAGGGAAAGCATTGTAAGGTTGTATTGCAAACTGAACTAGGTTTATTCATGACTGACAGACAAACTATGATTATTCAGACGTGAGTATTTGGCAGGCATTTTCTGGAAAATGAGAAAAGAGTGAGCCTGCCATTTCAAGGGATACAACTGACGGAATTTGCTGCCAATTGTAAATTTGAGCTCTCAAGCAAATAATTAAAATTTTGAAGAACTTGTATTTACCACTATGAGCTTGTCAGTTTCCAGTATTGAAGAACTTTTCTGAGGAGATCAGTGGTGATGTGGGCGAATATGAGCTTTTGATATTATAGAATGAAATGTGTCAACATTTGGGAGCGCTGCATAAATCAGTGTGTCATTATTTTCCAAATGGCCAGGCATGATGCTATAAAGTCAGGCATGGATAAAAGATCAACTCAAAGTGCAAGGTAGACCAACGAATATTAATGTAGCAGAGTATGAAAACTTCATGGTTATGGTTTTAGATACCACACTGAAACTAACCTTTAAGAATCAACCACTTGTAAAGTTTGAGTGTAGTATCAAAGAATACCCAAATTATATAAAAAGGTTATTAAAATACTCCTCTTCCATTTCCAATTACATAGCTACATGAGGTCAGACTATCTTTATATTCCTTATCCCAAACAGCAAATTTTATAGACTTAATGTAGAAGCAGATATGAGAATGCTGCTGTCTTCTATTAGAAAGATTTGAAAATTATGGAACAATGTTATTTAAAATTTTTGTTTTGGAAAATATTTATTAAGTTGTATTATTTGACAATTGGTTTATCTTTATAATTTTTGAATAAATATTTTTAACTTTTCCTAGTTAAAAATTTAAATACTCACATGAATAACAACTCTTTATATAGTCCTCAATGATGTTTATGAGTGTAAAGGGATTGGATGTTGAGACTAACTACATCAGGAAGTAAGAACTACGAACTTACAGGGGTCATTTAAACAGCCACCTTATCTTTAGCATATGCTTCAAGAATAAAATAAAATTATCACTAGAACTTTTGAAACTACCAGATATAGGTTTCTCCTTTTTTCCAGTGGTGGTCCTGGTGTTGTTGTTAGGTGCTGTGGAGCTGGTACCAACTCATAACGATTCTATGCAAAACAAAATGAAACACTGCCCAATCCTGTACCAACCTCACAATCGTTGCTACACTTGAACCCATTACTTCTGCCACCGTGCCAATACATCTCGTTGGGGGGTCTTCCTCTTTTTCAATGATCCTCCATTTTACCAAGCATGATGTCCTTCTCCAGGAACTGGTCCCTTCTGACAATATATCTGAAGTATGAGAGATGAAGCCTGGCCATCCTAGCTTCTAAGGAGCATTTTGGCTGTACTTCTTCCAACACAGATTTGTTTGTTCTTTTCCAGTTAATGGTATTTTTTATATTCTCCTCAAACACCATAACTCAAATGCATCAATTTTTCTACAGTCTTCCCCTTATTCATTGTCCAGCTTTCACATTCCTGTGAGGTTATTGAAAACAGCATGGCTTGGGCCAGGTGCACCTTAGTCCTCAAACTTACATTGATGGTGTGGATCATGGCAAGCTATTGACAACATTGCAGAGGATGAGTATTTCAGAACACTTAATTGTGCTCATGAGGAACGTGTAAACAGACCAAGAGGCAGTTGTTTGAATAGAATAATGCAACAAGCAAGTGCCAGGATTCCATTCTTGCACCATACTTATTCAATCTGTATGCTGAGCAGATAATTTGAGAAGATGGATTATATGAAGAAAAGTGTGGCAAGACTGGAGGAAGACTGTCAATGTATACACAGCTGTTTCTGTATTATCTTTAGTAAGATTTTTCTTGCATGTGATATTAATGATACTGTCTAATGATTACTGCATTCTGTTGGGTCACCTCTCTTTAGAATGGGCACATATGTGGATCTCTTTCAGTTAGTTGGCCAGGTAGTTGTTTTCCATATTTCTTGGCATAGATGAGTGAGTGCCTCCAGTGCTGTATCAGTCTGTTAAAAGATTTCAGTTTGTATTCCATCAATGCCTGGGTTTTGCCAATGCCTTCAATGTACCTTGGAATTCTCCTTTCAGTGTTATTGGCTCTTGATCAAATGCTAATTCTTGAAATAGTTTAACATTGATCATTTCTTTTTGGTACAGTGACTCTATGCGTTCCTTCTATCTTCTTTTCAGACTTTCTGCATCATTTAATATTTTGCCCAAAGAATCCTTCAATATTGAAAGTCAAGTTTTGAATTTTTTTTTTCGTTTCCTTCGGTTTGAAAATTCTTGGGCTTTTTTTTCTTTTTTGTTTTTTTACTTTCGGTTTTTTGCCCGTTTGTTGTTATTTTTTGCTTTTTTTTTTTCAACTTGCCTTTTAAACTTTCTTTTTCGGTTTTTTTCCTTCTTATTTTTTTCCCTTTTTTTTGGTTTTGTTGGGTTGTTGTTTTTGATTTGGGTTGGGACCTTTAGGTTCGGGGTTCGAAACTACCAGCCGCTCCGTGGGAGAAAGATCAGGGTTTCTATTCTTGTAAAGATTTACACCCTCGGAAACCCTGTACAGGGTCGCTATGGATCGGAACCTACTTGATGGCACTTGACTACAACAACAACATTCTGGAGAGCAGGTTTCAGAGTCTCTTCTGACATTCATTTTGATCTTTTTCTTCTCTCTTGTCTTCTCAGTGACCTTTTGCTTTCTTCTTGTATGATGTTCTTGATGTCATCCCACAACTCTTTTGGTCTTTGGTCTTTAGTGTCTAATGTATCAAATCTGTTCTTCAGATGATCTCTAAATTCAGGTGGGATATAATCAAGGTTATATTTTGACTCTCATGGACTTGTTTTCATTTCCTTCCGTTTCAGTCTGAATTTGCAAATAACCAATTGATGGTCTGTTCCACAATCTGCCCCGGCCTTGTTTTGGCTGATGATATGGAGTTTTTCCACCCTGTCTTTTCACAGATGTAGTCAATTTGATTTCTGTGTATTCCATCTAGTGAGGTCTATGTGTATCTTTTATGTTGTTTAAGAAGGTATTTGCAATGAAGATATCATTGGTTTTTCAAAATTCCATCATGCAATCTCCAGCATCATTTCTACCAAGAAGGCCATATTTTCCAACTACTGGTCCTTCCTTCTTGTTTCCAACCTTTGCATTCCAATGGCCAGTAATTATCAATACACCTTTTGCCTGTTGAAATTGGTAGAAATCTTCAATTTCATCATTATTTTGCATTAGTGGTTGGCACTTACATTTGAGTAATAGTGGTATTAACTGGTCTCCATGTATGCATATGGATATTATCCTATCACAGACAGCAGTGTACTTCAAGACAGATCTTGCTATGTTCTTTTTAATGATGAATGTGGAGCTTTTTTTTTTTTTTTGTCAATTTGTCATTCCTGGCATTGTAAACTATGTGATTGCTATATTCAGATTGGTCCAAACTAGTCCATTTTCCGCTCACTAAGGCTTAGGATATTGATGTTTATGCATTCCATTTCATTTTTGACAATTTCCAATTCTTTAGATTCATACTTTGTACATTTCATCTCCTGATTATTAATGTGTGTTTGTAGCTATTTCTCTTCATTTTGAGTTGTGTCCCATCAGCAAATGAAGGTTGCGAGTGCTTTACTCCATTCACACCATGACAGGATCAACTCTCCTTTCAGGAGGCAGCTCTTCCACTGCTGTATTTTGAGTGTCTTCCAACCTGAGTCATCTTCCGGCACTATATCTGCCAATCTTAGGTGCTCTTCATCATGTTTCAATAGTCAATAATCTAGTGCTGAAAGTGTTTCGCTGCTAAGGTTTTCAATGACTAAATATTCGGAAGTAGTCCATCTCTCCTTCTTCCTAGTCTCTTTTCGTCTGGAAGCTCATCTGAAATCTATCTACCATGGGTGACCCTGCTGGTATTTGTAAAACTAGTGGCATGGCTTCCAGAATCACAACAACATGTAAGCCACCACAGTATGACAAATTGACCAATGAGTGGTGGGCATATTGTATTAATTAATCTATAAATTTAAATTAATTCTTATCTTGATTTATGGCACATGGACATCTCTTTCTATATATTTTGTCTATTTTTGAATGTGTTTCCCTGAAACAGTCCCTGAACAAAAGGACTTAGGAGTTGGTAAGTCCTTTTGGATCATAGGGAGCAGAAGTTTGGAGGTAGTGATAGAGGCAGAGAAGAGATTAAAGTGAATAAAAGTGACTTCCTGAGCTGATTACCATTGTGAGCAACTGAGGCACAGACCTGCTGTGCACCCTCTGAGAAACTAAAATATGATTCAGATTTGGGCCACCAGACCAAAGTAAGGGAAACTTGGAGCATTTAGTTTCTGATAATGGCCTCTTAACTCTTCATGTATTTCCAGCTGATTTGCTTTCCATGGTTTCAGAGAAAGGCCAGGGGCAGAAAATTTGAGAGGCCCTCTCTTTGTGATTTGAGGTGGAACCTCACAACTGCATAGACCTGTTTATCATTAAAGGCCTGGAAATCCAGCCAGGCAAAGGAATGGAGTGAAAGACATCATTAGTGTAGGCACACTGTATCTCTTCATTATGACTTCCTGATTTCTCTTCAGAGTAAGGGTTTGAGATCTTTCAGGTTGTTGTGTGTTGTTCTCAACTCTGGTGGTGGTGGTGGTTATGTGCTGTGGAGTTGGTTCCGACTCATAGGGACCCTGTACAGGGTTTCCGAGGCTGTAAATCTTTACGGGAGCAGAAAGGTTCATCTTTCCTGTGGAACAGCTGGTAGTCTCAAACTGCTAACCTTGTGGTTCACAGCCCGATTCATAACCACTATGCTACCAGAGCTCCGAGCCATCTATTAACCTCAAGGTCAGCAATTCGAATTACTAGGTGTTCCGTGAGAGAAAGATGAGGCTTTCTGCTCCTATAAAGATTTACAGCCTCCAGGAAACTCTACTCAGGGTTGCTATGAGTTGGAACCGACTCCATGGCTCATCACCATCACTACCACTAATGTACAATAGAACAAAATGTTGCCCAGCCTGCACCAACTGATGAAAATTAATACAACTGAACAAGAGCCAAAGTACAACCTTGAGTATATTCTATCAGAATTTAGAGACACTCTTAAGAATAGATTTGATACAATGAACAAGAATGAAGGAATACCAGATGAGTTGTGGGATGGCATCAAGGACATGACACATAAAGAAAGCAAAAGATCATTAAAAAGACAAAGAAAGAAATGACCAAAATGATGTAAGAAGACATTCCGAAATTTGTTCTTGAATGTACAGTAGTTGAAGGAAAGAGAAGAAATGATGACGTAAAAGAGCTGAGCATAAGATTTCAATGGTGGCTCAAGAAGACAAATTTAAATATTATATATAATGAAATATGTGAGTGAGGGATTTTATTCTTTCATGCTATATTTTCAAATCTGTATGCTGAGCAAATAATCAGAGAATCTAAATTTTATATGAAGAAGAATGTATCTGGACTGGAGGAAGACACATTAATAACCTGTATATGCAGATGATACAATCTTGCTTGCTGAAAGTGAAGAGGACTTAAAATACTTACTGATGAAAACAAACAATCAGAGCCTTAGGTATTAATTGCACCTCAATGTTAAGAAAACAAAATTTCTCACCACCGGACAAATACATAAGAGCATTGTAGATGGAGAAAAGAGTATAGTTACCAAAGACTTCGTTTTGCTTGGATCCACCATCAACATTCATGGAAGCAGCAGTCAAGAAATCAGACAATGTATTGCATTAGGTGAATTTGTTGCAAAAGATCTTTAAAGGATCAAGAGTAAAGGTGTCAAGTTTCAGGACTAAAGTGCACTTGATTCAAGCGATGGTGTTTTCAATAGCCTCATATGCATTTGAAATTTGGACAATGAATAAGGAAGAACAGAAAAATGGATGCATTTGAGTTATGGTTTTGGAGAAGAGTATTTAAGGTATCATGGATTGCCAGAAGAACAAACAAATATGTCTTGGAAAAGTACAACCAGAATGCTCCTTTGAAGCCAAGATGGCCATATTTTGTCTCTTATACTTTGAACATATTATCAGGAGGGACTAGTCCCTGGAGAAGAACATCAAGCTTGGTGAAGTGGAGGATCACTGAAAAAGAGGAAGACCCTAAACAAGATGGATTGGCACAGTGGCAACAGAAGTGAGTTCAAATATAGCAACTTTTTGTGAGGTTGGTTCAGGACTGGGCAGTGTTTCGTTCTGTTGTATAGAGTCACTACGGTTTGGAGTCAACTCAGTGGCACTTAACAACAACAAATGAAATGTGCTAAGACCTAGAATTATAAAACCAGAGGGAAGAAGATGCTCAGCAATTTTCAAGTTGAAAGAACTGAAGAAAAAATTCAAACCTTGTTTGGCAATACAAAAGGCAATTCAATAACATGCCCACATTGCATGTGGGCATGTTATTGAATGATGCAGGAAGCATCACACGAAGATAAAGAATTGGTCATCATTCAGACATTTCAGGAGGTAGCATATGATCAAGAATGAATGGTATTGAAGAAAGAAGTGCCAGCTGCACTGAAGGCATTGATGAAAGACAAAGGTGCATGAGTTGATAGAAAGTCAACTGAGATGTTTAAACAAGCAGATGGAACAATTCAAGTACTCACTTGTCTATGCCAAGAAATTTGGAAGACAGCAACCTTGCTAAGTGAATGGAAGAGATCCATATCTGAGTCCATTCCCAGGAAAGGTGATCCAACAGAATGCATAAATTAGAGAGCAATATCATTATTGTCATGCACAAGCAAACTCTTGTTGAAGATAATTTTTAAATGTTTGCAACAGTACATAGGGAACTACCAGAAATTCAAGATAGATTTAGAAAATATATGAAATGGGAGTATCATTGCTGATAGGGTCACTATAAGTCAGTACCTACTCTATGGCAACAACATTTCCTTTGTTTTGCAAACATATTTGACTGTGTGCATCACAACAAATTTTGTTAACACTGAGAAGAATGGAAATTACAGAACACTTAATTGTGTTCATACAGAGCCTGTATGTACATAGACCAAGACACAACATAGGGATAAGGTGTGGTTCATAACCAGGAAAGGTTGTCTTAGTGTTGTATTCTTTTACCACACATGTTCAATCTATATGCTGAGCAAATAATTTGAGAAGCTGAACTAGATGAAGAGAAACTATATGAAAGAAGTACAGCTAAAATGTTCCTTAGAAGTGACGATGGCAAAAATTCATTTTATGTACTTTGCTCATGGAGGGACCAGTCCCTGGAGAAGGACCTGCTGGTTGGTAAAGTAGAGGATCAGCAAAAAAGAGGAAGAAATTCAGTGAGCTGGATTGGTACAGTGGCTGCAATAATGGGCTCAAACGTAGCAATGATAATGATGGTAGTGTGAGGATGAACCTAGTAGTGTTCTGTTCTGTTGTACATGGGGTTGCTATGTGTCAAAGTCCAACTTTCCAGCACTTAATAACGCTTTCAGTAAAATGAGGGTTTCCCTGGCTTTGCAGTCCACCTAATAATTGCATAATCAACAGAAATGAGGTCTCCCCCTTACTTTGGCATCCCAAATCTTTCATGAATGTAATCGATTGCCTCAACTATTTTGCATTCTGTTTGCACTGGATTCTGGAAATTGCAGGTGTTAGCTTTTTGACCTCTTCAGTACAAGGAGTACCATAGCTAACACACTAGACAAAGAAGCAATAGATATGAAAATGAAAATACACATACCCTTAAATCCTGCAATTTTCTCAGACAATCTATTTAATGGAAAAAAAGGCACTAATACAAAAAAAAAAGAAAGAAAGAAAAGAAAAAGAAGCATATATAGAATGATATTTATTGCAGAATTGCTTGTAGTTAAATGTTCTTTATTAAAGTAGTGGCCAAGTATATTGAAATACAGCTGGGATATTATATAGAAAAAGAAGGAATTACAGCTATACCAGATGATTTGGAGCGGTTTCCACATGCATTATTGAGTGAGAAAAGCAAGATGCAAAAATCTGTTTATAACAAAATTACACATTTTTTGTAAAATAATGGCTAACAAAAGGTATAGATAGATAGACAGACAGACAGATAGATAGATAGATAGGTAGATAGACATAGATAGATCGATAGAAAGGAAACCTGGCGGTACAGTGACTAGGTGCTCACTGTGAAATGAAAGGTCAGAAGTTTGAACTCACGAGCTGCTCCACTGGAGAAAGATGCAGCAGTTGGCTTATATAAAGATTAACAATTAGAAAACAAACCGTTTGCCATCCATTCAATTCCAACTGATGGGGACCCAACAGAACAGAGTAGAACTGTTCCATAGATCCCAAGGTTGTATCTTTATGGAAGCATAATACCATATCTTTTCCCCCACAGAGCTGCTGGTGGGTTTGAAATACTAACCTTTTGATTAGCAATTGAGCATTTAACCATTTGATTAGCAATTGAGCATTTAACCACTGTGCTAAAAACTTGGAAACTCAGTGGGAAAGTGCCATTGAGTTGATTCTGACCCATAGTGACTCTGTATAGAATTTCCAAGGACCAGCTGGTGGGTTTGAACTGCTAACATTTCAGCTAGCAGTCCAGTGCTTATCATGAAGCTCCATACCATGACTCCATGTAGTTGCATTTGCATGTGAGAATAGAAAATGACGTATGAAAGACCACAGATTAGGGTGTTAATAATGACTACATGATAGTACAAGGAGCTCTGGTGGTGGTGTGAGATAAGCATTAGACTGCTAACTCCAAGGTCAGTAGTTCAACCCTCCAGTCGCTCTGTGGGGAAAAGGGGAGGCATTCCACTCCCATGAGGATT
>NW_006410532.1:0-486 GCF_000296735.1 Chrysochloris asiatica | reverse complement strand
CCACTCCCCTGTTTTTGTTATAAAACTTCTACCTTTACAATTGTGACAGTCGCAATTAGTCATGATAACAATTATTCACTATTGAATCATATGAATCTTTTCACCATCTCTTTTCAACAGACCCATCTTGATAAGATGAAAACTATTCAGTAGGGAGTCTTTTTCCACCCCACCCCCCACTATTAAACTAAACTCACTCTTGAAACCTTGTAAGTCAGTTATTTCGTGCCTTTATTGCCCCCTCATTTTAGGTAGCCAATGTCTACACTCCAACACTCATTTTGTTGTACTGTGGTGGCTTGTGAGTTGCTGTGATTCTGGAAGCTTTGCCATCAGTATTTTAAATACCAGCAGGGTCACCCATGGTGGACAGATTTCAGATGAGCTTCCAGACAAAGACAGACTAGGAAGAAGGAGTGATGAATTACTTCCAAATATTTAGTCACTGAACACCTTATGAATAGCATAGAAACACTGTCAGTTATA
>NW_006410531.1:13361-14777 GCF_000296735.1 Chrysochloris asiatica | reverse complement strand
CGAAATACTGTCCTGCACCATCCTCACTATTTTTCCTATGTTTGAGTCCATTGTTGCTGCCACTGTGTCAGTCCATCTTGTTGGGAGACTTCCTCTCTTTTGTTGACTCTCTACTTTTTGATGCATGATGTCTTTCTCCAGGGCCTTGTCCCTCCTGATATTATGTACAGAGTAAAAGAGACAAAGTCTTGCCATCTGTGTTTCTTCCAAGACAGACTTATTTGTCCTTCTGGACATCCATGGTATTTTCAAAATTGTTCTCTACCATAATTCAAATGTATTGATTCTTCTTGGCTCTTCTTAATTTATTCATTGCTCAACTTTCACATGCATATGGGTTATTTACAATAACATGACTTGGGTCAGGTAAATCTTAGTCCTTAAACTGACATCTTTGTTCTTGTACATTAAAGAGATTCTTTGTAGCACATTTGACCAATACAATATGTTGTTTAATTTTTGACTGTTTTATCCATGAGTGTTAATTGTGGATTAAAGTAAATCAAAGTCTTTTACAATTCAATCTTTACTGATGCTATTTATTAGTACAGGTGGGAATATTTTTGTTTTCTTTACTTTGAGGTATACTTCATAGTGAAGGTTGTAATCTTTGAGCTTCAGTAAATATTTTAAGTTGTGCCCCATCAGCACATGAAGGTCTGCAAAGCTTTGCTCCATTCACGTCATTAAGTTCAACTCTAATTTTAGGAGGCAGCGCTTCCCTAGTTTTATTTTGAATGCTTTCTGACCCAGGAAATCTTTTTCCAGTCCTATATCTGATAGTGTTCTGCTGCTATTCATAAGGCCCTCAGTGGCTAATCTTTCAGAAGTGGTCTTGCCTCTCCTTCTTTCTAATCTTAGTCTAGAATCTCCACCAAAATCTGTCCACCATGGATGACCCTGATGGTCTTTAAAATGCATGTGGCATAGCTTCCAGCACCACACAAGCCACCACAGTACACCAAAGTGATAGACGAGTGGTGACATTCATGTGTTGTTATTGTTAGATATCATTGAATTGATACCAACTCATGTACTACATGATACCAACTTATGTACAACAGAAATAAACACTGCCCAGTCATGTGCTAAACTCACAATCATTGCTACGATTGAGTCCATCGTGGCTGCCATTGTGCCAACCAGTCTCTTTGGGGCCTTCCTCTGTTTTGCTGACCATCCATGTTACCATGTATGATGTGCTTCTCCAGGGACTGAATTCTGCTGATAATATGTCCAAAGTATGAGAGACAAAGTCTGGCCATTGGGCTTCGAAGGACCATTGTGGCTGTACTTCTTCAAACACAAATTAGTTTGTTCTTTTGGTGGTCCATGGTACTTTTAATAGTCTCCTTTAACACCATATCTCAAATGCATCTGTTCTTCTATGGTCTTCTTTATTCATTATCCAACTTT